>NC_081347.1:57013076-57028592 GCF_029784015.1 Lycium ferocissimum
AATTAAACACATGCAAAGGGGAGTTTATAAGTACTATTATCGGCATGTCAAGGATTAGTCTTGACATTATTTCTGGTGACAAAAAGCATCCATCTATCAATATCTGCATATGAAGTCAAATGTGTTCCTGACATATCAAGAACAAATTTCACGATGTCTCCAAGATGTTGTAAGAGAATCTCATCTACCGTTTCTTTGAGGACAGATTGAGATTTTAGTGCTAATTTATTGCAAAAGTGCTTATCAAGCACCAAATTGGGAAGCATGGCCCAAATATATCTCCAATTTTTGGACAAAATACAGTTCTTGCTGTCGTGAACAGGCAAGAGACTTAAAAACTATCTATAACGTTTCTTGGTAGAGCACTTGATTCTATCTTCAGTATCCCCTTCAACAGCAACAGCTCCTTTACGATCTAATAGAAGAATTGAATAGTCTGAGGCTTAAAATTTATAATCCAAAAAGAAAAAAACAAGAAGGGGAAAAGAGAGAATGGTGTACCTGGAGTCATGCTGGTTAGAAATTTATAATTCAGAGCAGAAAGTGTGTTTTATACTCTGTACCAAAGCCAAAACCTGTAGCAGCATTATGGGGTGAGAAGAAGAATAGAAGTTGTTAACAGTAACAGAATTTGCACTAAAGAAGAATTAGTGCAGTGAGAAGAGATTTTTCGTGAAAGGTGAGAATGATGGAATACAGTGAAAGTACAAAGTAGAAGGTAATTAGAGTATTCAAACAGAAAACGCTCAAACACTTGAAGTCTAAAACAAGGATTGATACTTAACATGTTGTGTTTCACTTCAGCATTTGCTTTCCCTACAATGTCCTTATTTTTCTTATAGTGTTGAGGTCATAAACCTAGCTTGAAACTTATATCATTTATCTAATATTGGTTCCGGTTCCTTTCTATGGTCGAAATGAAAAATATTCTCGAATATTCAAAAGCCAATAATAAACTTTACAGCATGAGTACTTTCTACTTGTTACATGAATCCTTCTACTCAACTTTCAAAATTACCTTAATTTTCAAGATTTTACTTTGAATTATAAGCTTTTCCTTACATATGTTAATTAAGACAATAACATATACATCCTAACATTATTCTGGACAAATCACACAGAGAGATATTAAAAATCAGGAAATCAGAATAATTTGACTACTAGAAGCTCTGATAGGAAAATAGTTTTAGAAAGTAGAAGTTGGCTGAGATCAGTCTTTTCGCCTAAATGGCAAGTGAACAAATCCGAGTAGGGAAGAACGTTTATATTTCAAACTTTTTGATGGGATTTACAAATTAAAAAAGAGTAGGGAAAATTTTGGTTTTAACCTATGAAAATAATGGTTTCCAATTGTGTTAACAAAAAATGCAGGTCATCAGTCAGCTTTTCTGAAACATATATTTGCTAGTATAAACAAAATAATAGGTGAATAAATCAGGATATAACTAAAGACACTAGAACGAAAACACTTCAGTAGCTACATTGATACACTACAAATCAATCACAGATAAGCCAAAAAAAAAAAAAATTCCTCAAAATAGGAGAAAAATGTTTTCCATGAATTTGAGGGAAAACATTTTCCGGATTAAAAACACACCCACGCAAACCCACCCTCCAAGTTTGCATACCAAACACAGGAAAACAGACTTGTTTTTCAAGAAAACATTTTCCGACATACCAAAAAACCGTAGAGTCAAGCAAAGCAAAGAGCCAACAAGCATTAGCAGAGGAACCCCAGATGAGTAAAACACTAAAGAATGAAGCAAATAGCTTACCAATTTAATAGTTTGATGAAGACCCACAAAAATAGTTTCATTCAGCAGTTTTTTTTTAACTTAAATTGAAAGACTTAATAACAAGATACAAAAATAATTGAGTTTAGAAAAGTTAGTCAGGGTTTTGTGAAATGAAGCCGATGGGTCCCTCTCTCTAAAGAGGATGGGGTTTTATGAAATGAACATTTTGGGGCAAAATTAAAAGGTGATGGAAATATGTTCTGTTACAAAATTATATTTTTTGTTGTGGTTAATTATCTTTCTTTTTATTATACTACAATTTTAGTCCCGGATTTGTCACAAAGGGTTGTCAACTTCTCTCATCAGCCTTAATTTTGCAATGGAAAAATTATATCTGTCACAAATCCGTTACTCTCAAATTTTTTATGGGGAAAAATAGATCTTTTGAAAATTTTATCTATGCAAAATTGATCTGACAGAAATCTGTCAAAATTCTGTCACAATATGTGTATTGGTGATTCAAACTAAAAAATATTACATCTCAAATATTCTGGAATGAGAAGGAAATATGGGCATGTAATACTTAGGAGAAAAGGCCTTAAATAGTCCTTTATCGATGAGTAGGCTCTAAAATGGCCTTACTATCATAACCGGTTTTCTTCAACTATTCAAAACTTATCAAATTAGTCTCCATCTATTTTTTTACAACAGCGAAAACTCATAAACCTCGTGAATTAATCGTTAACCATTCGTCGACCATATTTCTCTTCCGCTCTTTTTCCTAAGTTCCTCTGTTTTAAAAAAAAAAAAAAAAAAGAAAGATTCCAGACCGGTGTCGCTCTCTGAATTCTAAAATTTGAAAAGACAACTCAGCACAAAATTCTCAACATTCTTCTAAACACTACTAAAAATTGGTAAGAACCGAGGAAAAAACCGATGGAAAAAATGACGGATAGAGACGGATTTCGTCTTTTTTTAATAATTTTTTTTAAATCTTTTTCTTTTAAGAAAACCCGACGGACTGCGTCGGTTATTTTTTGCATAAAAATGCGCGAAAAAATATAATTATTTTTTATATTATTTTCTAAAATAAACTAATGGAGTCCGTCGGTCTTTTATTTTATTTTTTTATAAAAACGAACGAGGACTCGTCCATTTTAGAGCAAAAAAACAATATAAATTAAATCAATGTAATTATATGAACAAAAAATATCTTGTCTAGTGATAAAGCCCTTTAATGCCAAGGAACATACTCCGGTTCGATTCCAAGTTCCTACATTTCATTTTTTAATTTTCAAAAAAAAAAAAAAACCCACGTGAGATCTTCGGCTTTTTTAATTTTAATTTTTTTAAAACAAAACGACGGATTGCGGTTTTAGTCGTTTCGCAACAGTACCGCGATCTAAGCGAGAGAGAACTTGAGGAAAAAATTTGAGGTTAAAGAATGAACTTGAGGAAAAAGTAAGGAGAGAAATATATGTTTGAGGAATGGTTTAATGATTAATCTCACGAAAATTTATGAGTTGTACGTTGTTTGTATAAAAAAATAGACGGAGACCAAATTTGATAAGTTTTTGGATAGTTAAAGACTAAACCGATAAATGTATAGTTAAGGGATCATTTTAGACCTACTCCATAAAAAGTGACTATTTATAGCCTTTTCTCTAATACTTAGTGTGTGGTTTAAGAGTCAATAAAATAAGAAAAATCATGAGAGATCAGTATTTAAATTTCAATAAAATAAAAAAATGCTAAGTGCTATTCAAAGAAATACCAAAGTGCGTGAAAGTTGATTACTTTTGGTTTCACATTTAACTTTGATGAAATTTAATTGTATTGGTGATGAAAATTAACAATATTACACCAGCCAGCTAATGACAATAACTTACCCAAATTTATATGCATTCCAATATGTACATTGCCTTAGGCCTGGCAACACCGTTTGGACTAAATATTGTTGACACCTAATTTTCACCTCATAAATTTGTATTTTAATTTTAATTTTCGAGTCCAAGACTAGGATGATGCCCCTACAAAATTAAAAATTAAAAATCCCGAGAAAATTGCTAAAAATTGATGTTTAATTATTATTTTTCATAAAATTAACAATTATAAGAAATTACGAGTTATTTACTTTTACAAACGTGATTTGAAAAAGAAGATACGTATCTCGCCTGTCTAACTCGAAAAAAATTATTAATTAAAAATGACGTATGAATTACGGCCATTTTGATCGCATTTTTTATATATTTTTAAATATTGCTCGGAAGTATATCAAGCGACCCGTTTTCGGTTTCGTATTTTAAAACAACGTGTTGTAATTTTTATTTTGTCAAAATATTATTTTACGCAGGGGCAAATTTTCAGATAATTCTATCTACCCCACTACTATTCCATTTATCCCATATTTATTTCTCCTCTCATTTTTCTCGACTTAGGCCCCACATGTTTCGCTTTTCTTGACTTTCTCCTTATTTTTTTTTTTCACCTGTCCAACTCTCTCTTTTCAAACTACTTCTTTTTATTTTTTTCAACTCTCTCTCTTCTTTTTAAACTCACTTTTTTTTTCTGATCAATTCTCTCGATTTTCAACTCTTTTTCCTATTTAATCTAACCTTACATCAAACACCAAATTTTAATACGATCAAGCAACAAGACACCAATTTCTTTTTTCCTATTGTACACGAGATTTCAAACCTCTTTATACTTTCTTTCCTAAGTTGTCTCTTCATTTTGGTGTAAATATTGAATCCTCCCTCTTTCCTATTTAATTCTCTCACCCTCGGTCAAAAACATCAAAAAAGTCTTACTTTTCACGTGAAAAATACTATTCTTTTGAAAACTTTTGACTTGAGAGAATACGTTGTCTCTTTCTTAACTCTTTCCATTTTTCTCCACACGCGTCATCACCTCCATCACGTCTATGGCGTAGCGCTTTGTCCTTCAACTTTGGCTAATTGTTCCTCAATTCAAACGGCTCTTTTGACCGTTTGAATTTTAATTCCTCTTTGAACGCCCCTAGTTTGCATCTATAAATACCCGGTATTGTAGTCATTGAGGGTTTTTTTTTTTTTTTTTTTGAGCGGTGTACATCCTCTTTTTGGAGAAGCTTGAATTGTGAAAAACTCTCTCATTTAAGCTATTTTCTTTGTTTTTCAAGGAAAACTTTTAGCATTTTTTATCTCTCAATCTCTGTCCATTTCTATTTTGTCAAAAGAGAATAGATCCGAGACCTCAAAGCTCTAGTTCTTTGTACCACAAGAGTTAGATCTAGACTTTACTCAATTTACTTTCGCTATTTGTATGTTTTATGTGTAAAAAATATTAACCATGTCTTACTTTTTTGCTGACGAGTACTAAATCATTAGTAGGAACAATATTAAGTATTAGTATGTAAGATCAATAACCGGCTATTATTTGTGCAAATAGAGATTTGAATAATGATCCTTTAAAAATATTCATAAGCGCCTCGCTCATGTTTCCGTTTGCTTTATGTGATTTCAGGATTTTGTTCCCATAATTAGGTATCATGATTTAATCCTCGAAATATGCATAATTTGTTTTCTTCGACAGTTGATTATTAAAATATGTTGATAACGTAGAAACCATTCGTTATTTATTTTTATTTTTTTTACTACGAGAACTTAAATTAGTGTTTAGTTAAAAAAGCTGAACTTAGTATCATATGAACCTAATAGTTATTATTACTTAGAAACATGTCTATGCTTTAATTAGCTAAATATTTAATAATGTATTTCTTTGCTCTTCTAAATAGTATCCTTTTAATTCCAATTTTCGTTACCTCTTCGTTGCATGTACACGAATTTGGAGTACCCTCGAGGTTTCGATACGAGACTCGACATCCTTGAGTTGTATATTCTCGTTAAAAAACCTTTTTATTGTTCCGCACAAGATCTCTTTTTTTATTTTTTTCTTGACCGTATAAACAAAGGAAGAAATAGCCGTAGCCTCATTTTGAGCTGCTCAGATTGAAGCTTTAGCTATTTTCATTAACATTTAACCTTCGTTTTTATCCTTTTTTTTTGTTTTCTTTATAAGTTTTATACCGCTTTAGCTTTTATCTCACTTAGGACAAAACAATAGCTTATATCAATGTCCATGTTTTAATTAGATTTTAAGTAATTTTAGGCAGGACCTTAGCTTTAAAAAAAATCAATAATGAGCTTTTCTTTGATGGGGTGATTCTTTTCCACCAACTTTGAGTCAAAAAATATTTTTTTAAACACGTCTTATCTTTTCTTACGGTTAAAATATTCAAAGTCTAACCTTCTTCACAGAAATGACGTTTTCTTTAACTTTTGCTTATCTTTACTTCAAGTGGCCACATTTGAGAATCAAGTCTAATTTAAAAGCCGAATTTTTCAAACGACACCCATTTTCAACATCAAAGTTTTCAATGACTTTCTTAGCCTTTTTAATTAACTTTAAGTCCTGCCGGTTAACCATCGTTAATGGATCTTAAAGGATGGTTAATACCTTCCCTTTAGATTAATTGAACCCTTACCTAGAATCTTTTGGTTTCGTAGATTTTTAAAAAATAGAGTTAACTTTAGACAATTACTTTAATAAACTTTAGGTGTCCTAATTCACCATAATAATTAGGTGGCGACTCCCTTAACTTTAGTTAACCACGAAATTATCGGAATGTTGTAAACCATTTTGACTCAGAGTTAAAATGGGGTATAACAACTTGAACTTGTTAGAAAACCGGCCGGTTTACGGAATCTAAAAATCGGAACGGGCCACCGGTTTGATTTACCGGTTTTCAAGCTGAAACCGGAACCGGAAGCGATCAAACGTTAGAAAATCCTTTTTTTTTTGTTTTTTGTATAGTATATATATATTATACTCCCTCTGTTTCAATTTGTTTGAACCTATTTTCTTTTTAGTCATGCCAAAATGAATAGCCCCTTTCTGGTGCATTTGAAAACAAATTCACTTTATGAATGATTTACGGCCACCAAATTTTCAAGGCTTATTTTGAACCACAAGTTTCAAAAAGTCTTCACACTCTTTCTTAAATGTAGGTACTTGAAATCAAATGGGTTCATATAAATTGAAACGGAGGGAGTAGTATTTATTAGTATATTGTAGGTATATTTACATATGTTATATAAGTTTATAAGTAAAGTTTATATATTTACGACTAACAACATATACGTGTATATATATTAAGTTATATGCTTAAGTTATACTATATATACATAAAATATACTAAGAGAATATACTTATATATATCAATATGCTTAGGTTATATAAGTTATATATATATATATATACACTTATATATATTTAAGTTATATGTATTATAACTTAAGTTATTTATAACAAGTTTTTCTAAGTTTATAAATTCCTATGTTATAAATTAAGTATATTTATATTATAAGTATATTCTTAGTATATTTTAGTTATTTTTCAAGTATATAACTTTCTAGTTTTTTTTAATTTAAGTAGATGTATATTATAAATATATTCTTAGTATATTTTAGGTATATTCTAACTTAATATAAGTAAAAATATGAACACGAAGTAAATAGAAGAAAGCTCGATGAGCCATATATTTTATTCATTCGTGGATAACATTTATTTGCAAGTTGTAGTTTTTTTTTTTTTTTAACTTGCAAATAATACATGAGTTACAAATAAATAGTAGATTAATAAAATCAAAAAGTGTCAATCATTAGGCTAATATCCGCCATATCATAATCGGTCATGGAGATATCTTCAAAGTCTTCATATTGGTCCACTCCACTTGCTATCAAATCTTCAATCTCTTCTCTTCGCTTCCACCGGCTTGTAAGTTTTGGTTGCGTCGCTCGATCCTAATCCAATCGCGAATGCACACTAGTACTTGCAAGCTAAATCTGGATAATGAGTGTCTATGGCCTCCAATTTGTTGTCTTCCTTGGCTAAATGGACTCTCCGAAGCCACGGTTGATATTTGAACCATAAGGATATCTCGAGCCATTATTGAAAATACCGGATGACTCGCCTTGTATTTCTTCCACCATGCTAAGACGTCCAAATCATCTAGTTCCTTGATATCCACATTTGGTCTGCATCAAATAAAAGTGATATTCATCAAAGTTTGCATTATGAGAAGGAGTTGGATGTGAATGTAAAACTTTTAAATGCGACAAACCCGACAAGCCCTTTTTGCTACTTTGAGAAGTAGTAGGGCGTGGAGCAACGGGTGTAGCATTTTCTTCCAAATTAGAATAATGACTAAAAACTTTTCTAAACGCGGCATTAATCGTGAGCTCGGCGTCAGCTAAAAATGGTTCAACTTCCTCTTCAATTTCTAAAAAGGTATAAATTTGACCAACCAATGCTCTAGTATAAGACATTTTTAAATAAGGATTTAAACGAGAACCCAATATAAATAAAGTTGGGATGGAAAAAAATACTTCCTAAATTTTATTGTCATATTAAAAATAGCCGCTTGATAACCGGATTTATTTTTATACTCTTGTAAAACTCTAGCTATTTCCGCTAAGTAGGCTAAAATTCCGATTACCGTGGGATAGAATTGTCTAGAAAAAGCAAGAGTTGCATTATAAGCAACACATTCCTTAACATCTTCCCAATCGGTAATATTTAACCAATCATCACTATTTGTATTAAAATGGTTGTGAACTTGTTGTATGGGAATCCTATAATCATATGCTTGTTGTAACATAATGTAAGTGTAGTTACACCTAGTCTCAACTTCTACTTGAATTTCCTAGGTCTAAGGCTATTTTCCACACAAGAATTCTTAAAATCTCTCATTCTTGCCCTATTAGCATTACAAAAAAGAAACGGAACCGCATTTTTAACTTTTTGAATAGAATCTTCAAAACACTCAAGACCATCTTTAACAATCAAGTTTAAAATGTGATAACTACATCTCACATGAAAAATATTTTTTAGCGGAGGGTTTAATTCCCTTTTTAAAAGACTAATCGCCTTTGTATTATTAGAAGCATTATCTAAAGCAATATAAAGTGTTTTTCTATAAATGTTAAAAAAATCTCATAATAGTAGACATTGAATGCGCTAAAAATTTTCCATCGTGACGACCTTTCCCTTCATCATATAAAAAAGCTATAATTCTTTTTTGCATCGCCCAATTATCATCAACCCAATGACATGTAATAGCAAAAAAAATCCAACTTGTTAAGACTAAGACCCAAATTGGCGGTAAGAGAAACATTACAATTTAAAGAATTAAATACATGGCGTAAATAAAATCTATATTTTTAAACAAATCTATAACATCCGCTCTACAAATACTTCAAGGAATACCCTCGAATAACGGATTATAACAACGTTGAATATAAGTAACAAACCCCAAACCCGAAGAAAAGGAAAATGGTAGAGCATCAAAAGCAACCATTTTAGCTATTTCTACACGCTCTTTTTTCTTGTCATAGCAAAAAAATTTATCGGTTCGTGGGTTTATCGTCATTTGAATACCCCCATTTTGAACCGTTTTGCTCTCCCCAAACATCCATATGTTTAACTCTCATATGATTATTTAGTGTACCCGTTCCATCATCCTTATTATTTTGTTGCCTAAAAGCAAATACTTGTCCACATATGATACATTTAGCTGTTTGGCTTTCCTTATTCTTAATCATAAATTTTCAAATTTTAGCGGTTGGCTTACAAGTTTTTGGCGGTTTGTCTTGTGTATGTGATTGTGCAGGACCTGTATCTCCTATGGGATTTTCGGGGGCTTGTGTTTCATCATCATCAATTTCATTAAAAGTGTCAGTATAATGTTGTTGCATTGTCTCATGATCTAAAAGTGGATTATTTCCACCAACATCAATACCTAAATTAGGTGTTTCGTTCATAAATGTTTCCTCGTTAAACTCACCCCTAACAATACAACTACTACCGGTACCACGTCTAAATCTCTTCGCCATTATTAAATAGAATTAATTTAAATCACACTCAAATAAATCACAAGAAAATAAATTGCAACAAATTAAATTGAATAAATTAAATAGCAAAAAATAAAGATAGAGTTGGAGCGAAAGTACCAAATTGCTGGACTAATTTCCAACAAAGTGAAGGCGGCTAGAATTGCAAATCCACCTAAGCTACTTCGGATTGTTGCAAAATCACCAACTCCACCAATAATATTATAATTGCAAAACTAATAATTGAAACTAGAATAAGACTTTATAATATTTAATTGAGAGAAATTTAAAGTGGCTAATTGTTACAAAGTAACTATAATTGAGAGATTGAGAGAAAAGAAGAAGAGTGAATTGGTGTGGATTAAAATGAAAATGGAGAGGGGTTTATATAGGGGTGGGGGATGGGTTAAAGTGTTAAAAAAAAAGTTTGGCGGGGTTAGGGGGGCCAAAGGGGGAGTTTGGGCACGTTTGGCAATGGCCGTTTTGCAAATGGACCGTTGGCCAACGATCCAAAGCCAATGTCCCAACGGCTACATTTAAAGAAAAAAAATCAATTCTGAGGTTTTACGGGTTTAACCGGGTTCCGAATCTAAAAATCAAAACCAAACCGGTATGTATTAAACGGTTAGCAAAGCGGTTAAGCCATAAAACAAAACCGGTTGACAGGCTTACATAGCCTTTAGAGTAGGAAATCAGATTATACTTCAAACCACAATGTAATGAATATTCATGTTTGGGATAAGGCATTATTACCCCCTGAACTATATCCGAAGTTGCTACGACACACCTTACCTTTCCCTGGGTCCCATAAACTTATTTAAAACGGAATAATTACCCCCTAAACGTTGATGCCCACTCTCATATGAGAGAGTAACATACTCTCCTTGCCACATGTGTATTTATTTATTTTATTTTTTTTAAATCAGCTTACGTGTCAATTTAAAAAAAAAAATTGAATTTTTTTAATAAAAAAACAAAACTGAAAACATGGACTAAAAAACTGAATTTTCTTTAAAAAAAAATGATTTTGAAACCCCTTTTTAAAAAAAAAAAAAATTGAAAATTTGATTTTTTTTTTTAAAAGAAAGATTTTTTTTTTAAAAAAAAAAAAACAAAGCTAAAAACATGAATTTTTTTAAAATATGGAAAAATGGAAAACTTGATTATTTTTTTAAAATGTCTTAATAAAACTTGATTTTCATGATTTTATTTTCTTAGGACACTTTTATTTTTCAAATAAAATCCGAAAAAAAAATATTTTCTCGTCAAAATGTGAAATAAGCTGAATTTTTATAAAATTTTGGAAAAATTAATTATTTTTTTTAAAATGTGGAAAACCCGTTT
The DNA here is from genome assembly GCF_029784015.1 of Lycium ferocissimum. NCBI lineage: Eukaryota > Viridiplantae > Streptophyta > Magnoliopsida > Solanales > Solanaceae > Lycium > Lycium ferocissimum. The sequence continues at coordinate 57,024,088 of NC_081347.1, forward strand.
TTAATACTAATTTGGAAAACTAGATTTATTTTCATATTTTAAGAAAATACGATTTTTAAGAAAAAATTAAGTTTTACATTTTTTTATGTTTCTCACTCTCTCAAAGAGAATGAGACACACTCTCCTTGCCACGTCAAGCGTTTAGGGGGGGTAAATATTCCGTTTTAAATAAGTTTAGGGGGTAATGGGACTGAGGAAAGGTTAGGTGTGTCGTAACAACTTAGTATAGTTCGGGGGGGTAATGGTGCATTATCCCTTCATATTTAGGTATAACATTATGGTTGTTGTGTTTTTATCGAACTTCTAATTTAATTAAATTATACGAAATGACACGTTAAGTTTCTTAATGACTCATAATATGCCTATGTAATGTCTTAAGTTGGTGAAAAACCTCACAACAATATAACCAAATTGCTTCACAAATGCAACTTCACAGTTGTTGCATAGTTGCAATTAGGAACTAAAATGGATCAAATCTGCCTTTAATGCATGTATATAGGTTCAAAATTTCATGATTACTCTTCTACTTATGCTCTTGTGCGAAATAATTTTCTTGGCCCAATTAAGTAACAACGGGGACAAGATTGGGCCAAACTATTAACGAAAGCAAATGTTGTGAATTTCATTTTTTTTTTTTGCGGATTGTCCTTCAAATGCAACGGTCTTTAATTTTGCCCCTCAAATTGGTGGTCTTTAATTTTTGCCGCTTCGCCTAATCTACCCCAAGGTTCTAGGTTTCGAACCCCGGCCAATAAAAAAAAAAAAAAGAATTTCGCAAGGCAAAGGTTTGTAGCAAAGTTAGGCCTATTCGGGCAAAAGTTAGGCCTTCGGTAGAGAGTTTGTAAAATTCCAACTAAGTAAAAAGAAAAAAATTGCCTTAAGGCGAGTTTGCCTTCACTAGAAACTCTGCCTTATAGAATCCAAACTCTACCTTGTGATTTTTATTTTTAATTTTTAAGCGAATGGGGGTTTGAACCCGAAACCGAGGAGACTTTTTAGCGAATGACAAAAATTAAAGACCACCAATTGGAGGGGCAAAATTAAAGACCAGTGCCTTTGAAGGGCAATCGTGCAAATGACCCTGTGAATTTCGCATATTTTAAGGGTACTGGTCTTTCTGAACGTGCAATCCCATGTCAATATAACTATTAAATTTTAACCATATACATATCTTAAAAATTCACGTTTGAATTATAAAGGCATTTGGACACACAATTTTTGCAAATCAATGTTTATTTTGCAATTTTATCTATGTATTTAACTTCAATGTTAAATAGAAATATTTAAATGTGAAAATTTTGTTTGAGTATCTCAAGTAAAGTAATCTTCCATCCACAAAAGTTCAAAAATTCATGGAAAAAACAATTCCAACTTGTTTTCAACTTCAATATTAACTTCAAATACTGTACAACCTTTTCTTCAAACTTCAACAAATATGTCCAAACGGAACCAACCATTTATCAGCTAAGTAACCAATAATCCGTCCATTTCAAAAGAAGTATTGTTTTTAGCTTGGACACACCCAAATAAATATCTTGAAAAAGATGTAGCTCTTTAGTAGTAGTTTATTGGTTATGTAAAAATTCTATTTAAATAAGAGTAAAATGGAAAGAACATCGTTATTACGTGAAACACTTATTTTGAAACAAAATGAAAAAAATTAAAAACACGCTCATCTTGACGGGTGAACGAGCTAAATGGCCTTATACAAATAGCTATAGAAGTCTATGACAAATAGAATTAAAAAATTGTAATTTTTACTTGGCATAACTTACTATGTTACATATTTATGGAACATAACTATACTTTTTAATAATTAAGTTTAGTAGCTATAATATTATATTTTTACAACTTATAGCTATCCACTTTTTTAACCACTCCCCACATCCCTATTTTTTAGCTACACCGTTTCTGTCTCTCTTCCATTTTCCTAAATTTACTTTTCTAACTCCCAATCTCCCCAATTTCGTGCTTTTCAAATCGATTCTATTTGGTTCACTTCCTTTTTTACTTTCTTTATTAACTACTCATTAATTTCAACCTTTAAAGTTCCAATTCAACTCTATTACCTAAAATATGTAAGATTTTCTTTTATTTTTTGCCTAAAACATAGAAGACTCAAATAGCTCATCCCATCATCATCATCACCATTCCGTGGCGATGTTGTGCCAAAGGATGTGAATGCTGCTGTGGCTCCTATCAAGACTAAGCGCACCATCCAATTGTTGATTGGTGCCCTCTTTGGATTCAAGTGTGGTATCAACTATCAGCCACCCAATCGTTGTTCCCGGGAGGTGATCTTGCCAAGGCAAAGGGTGTATGTATGATTTATTTGTTGGGTTGTATTTTCTTTTTGGTGTTCTGTTCCTGCATTTTAGATACATCCCATTTATGTGTCTGCAGCCATTGAAATATAACACTGTTAGCTATGAAAGTTTAAAGCGCTTGTTTGTGTGAAAAAAAAAATGCCATTCTCTTTTCAACACTCAATTTCTCCCGTACTAAAAAAAGGTGATCGATGTCGACATGGATATTGAAGTAGATGAAAGCGATCATTGGTGATAATAATAATACTAATATGCGCGTGAGGAGGCAACTATTCCCGAGAATCACAAGGGACGGGAGATTAATATTCGTAAAGTCAATGGTTGAACTTGTTTGTCACAAAACCTTGTTGATGAGGAAGATGATGGAGAGGTATTTTTTATTATTAACAGCCCTATTTTTCACTTCGGGAGATATGTATTTTACTTGCATTTTAAGTATATTATTATCGTATTTTACGATGAACTTCGGTTAATTTTTCGTTTTTCAATTCAACGGATCTGTATATTTTATGCATTTTAAGTATATTTTTTTGTCGTATTTTTTATTATTTCAATTAGTTTTTGTGTTTTTAATTGTGTGTTATATATATATTTTTTACCTAATTTGTTACTTGCATTTTAAGTATTTTTTTATTGTATTTTACGATGAACTTCGGTTAATTTTTCGTTTTTCAATTCAACCAGTCCGTATTTTAAGTACATTTTAAGTATATTTTTGTCGTATTTTTATTATTTCAATTAGTTTGTGTTTTTAATTGTACGTTATATATTTTTTCTACCTAATTTGTCACTTGTAGAATTTGTCGATTTTTTGAATTTGTGTTTACTTTTTATCAAAGTATATTTTGTAGTATATTCGGTGTATTTGAAGTGTATTTTTACAAAGCCATTACCACACACTCGTTGTAGTGACAACCACAAAGGTATTTGACATTTGTCACACCCCCGATCTTACCAGGTGATGTGGCACCTCAATTCCCATATTCTAGCCGAGCGAAACTACGACTTTATTACTCATGACATATTCTCTTTGGATGCTTAAATCAAATCAAGGTAAAATACATAGTAAAATTTTCAAAATTTCTTTTTGTCGTTTCTCAATTTAAACACAACAAAGAAGGAAGATCAGAACATAATGCGTAATAAAAATATACAAATTAACGGACCCACTCTCAAACCGACACTGACTCACGACTGTACGCAAAGTCTCTAACTCTCGAACAACCGCACAAAGACATATAATCGACTCGGCGGCCTCCGTACAAATGGAGCCTCCAACCCCCCGGGAACGTCTTCTCGCAATAGCTCTTACTTGTCACCGAGTGTGCACACGCGGCCTCAAACGCGACGCCCACAAAAAGGGGCGTCGTACGAGCAATGTGCGAGGTATGTAAGGCATGTATAATAATATACGAGAGGTACATAACATAATTAACGACATAAAGAAATATAGAACATATCATGATATAGAAGAACACTTTATACACTATGATGTCCTTTTTTGGCGAATACCATGCATGCTTAGTCTTTGCGGAACGTGGTAGATCCTGCTATCATATTCTTTGGAACGTGCGGCAGAATCACATGCTCATATGTAATATAATATAATCTTTGCGGAGCGTGCGGCCGGAATCCATATCATTATATAAATGTAGAGGAGCATTCGGCCGATCGTTACCCACATATCCCGCGTCCGGCATCTCGCCGGCATCCCGCGTCCGGATGGTATCATATTACCAACGATCGTGGCTATGCGTCTATAGCCTCACCTTTCCCATACTTCCCTATATACATATATATATATATCATATGCTATATATCATGTAAGCACAGAGAGCCCAAAGAAAAGTCATGTATCCGTCGTGGAGGACGTAAGGTCGGTAACCTCCGATTACTTTATGGAATAATCATGGGCGCTTTGTCTCACCTGAAGGAACAATTATAAGGCGAGACTATCAATCAAGGATAGCATCACTGGAAAACATAAAAACAATGGTCAAACATATCATTTCATATACTTTGAAACCTTTAAAATAGTCATTATCCAAAAACAAGTTAACATTTCAATCGTCGTATTCATGGTAAGAACATATCCTTGACATATTCGTCCTAGTCATTTTTTTCATATCCCATCATCATTGTCATCATAGAATCTATCTTGTTTTGGGCATAAAAAAA
>NC_081347.1:57028692-57139738 GCF_029784015.1 Lycium ferocissimum
TTATAATGTCTTAATACTCCGAGACACCTAGGTTAGAGCACAACACGTCTTTTCCACTAAGGAATATGCGGATTCCACGAGGTGTGAAATTCTTGCGGTAATAGATGGCTCTCTCTTTCTTGCCTGTTTCGTCATTTTATGCCAACATACACCCAAAAGTATTCTCAAATACTGACATGTACAATAGCAAAGGACTTCCCGGCCTTAGCGGGACCAAAACGGGTGGATTTGACAGGTATCTTTTGATTGTGTCAAAGGTTTTCTGACAGTCCTCCGTCCATTTAGTCAGAGCATCTTTCTTGAGGAGTTTGATAATTGGTTCTATAATTACTGTGGACTGAGCGATGAAGCGTCCAATGTAATTCAACCCCGTGGGCCATGACTAGTGCCCGAGTTGGACACTCGTATACGTACCTATTAGATATAGTCAAACTGAAACTAAACACAATATGGAAGCTTGCAAAAACAAGATGTTATCTCAGAACGTCATATATATCAAGATAACCTGTCTCCTGTGGAGTCACAACTAATCAAGCATAACACAATACGCAAGCCGACAAGGCTGCCACTACGTACGGGAACATCCCAAAACAAGTCATATCGACACAACTGAACAACACCTATATACAACCCACACATATGTCTACAGACCTCTAAGAGTATCAATAGTGAAATATGACGGGACAGGGCCCGCCGTACCCCCCGGATAAACATAAATCTACATCAAAAGACTGTACCAAAATAGTCTGAGCTCCGGGATAATGGAGCTCTCCAAGACACGTACCGAGTAGAAGTCCTAAGTGGAGGATCACCAAATCGAGTATCCGTACCGCGGGCATGAAACGCGACCCCCGAAGAAAGCGGGGTCGGCACGAGATATGTCCGAGTATATAAAGCATGAAATACAATAAAGAGGATCATGGACCGAATAGAGATTACGGGGAGATAAGTATGACAATCAAGAAATCCCGTACACTCATGCCTTATGAAATAAAATCATGCATAGCTATATCATATACCATATCCGGCTCATTATGGACTCGGTGAATAAGTCGTATACATGTATACCATGCCCTGCCCATCATGGGACCCGGTGCCATCATCACATCATCATATCATCATATATATATATACAGTGCCGGCCCTCAGCGTGAGGGACTCGGTGAACAATGCGGAAACCGCGCACGAAAACATACTCGGCCCGGGACTCGGTGAAAGATAAAATAACAGCATGCACGAGCAGAGTAGTGAGCAACCATATGCAAACTAAATCATCATCTGAGACTCAATAGAATAAGTAGAACGAACTAACACTTGAGTATCAAAGACGACAGTCATGTCAAGTACCCTTTGAATGTCACTATGGATTATATCAAATAGAACCTCAGGAATCATAGACACGTATCAAGATAATATGAAATAGCTTATGGAAGTCAAGAACATTAGCCATCTTAGTGTCTCTAAGAATAGGAGCTTATACATTCGTCATCGGTTTATTTCATATAGATCATGCCAAATGAAAGAAAGGATAGCTTTACATACCTTTAACGCTTATCCGTGATACAATACGATATCTGTTGCGAAGTGTCTCAACCTATATTAAGACGTTAAGAACTATGGTTAAGCTACGGAAAGGTTCAAAACGTATTCCAACGTTAGTAGCTTATTTCTAGAAAATTGGGCGGCATTTCCCCTATATTGTTCATTTCCCTCATATTCAAGCCAACTATAAAACGACCAAGTCAACATCAACAACTCCACGTTCAAGTACTATATCAAGACTAGACAAGACAAGATTCAAGAATACTCCGAACAGCCCGCATAACATTCCAATCAGCCCACACATTACAACATTCAATAATAGTTAACCTAACGACTACGACATATTCAAGTTATTCTTAATAATCTATAGCCATAACACTTCATCGAAACGACCTTATAATAGTCCAACAATTACAACAACACAATGCATAATCTTAACTGCACTTAGTCCTCCAATTCAACAAGAACAACAACACGCCCAAAATAGCCCTTAATCACAATATAACAATGCCCGATAATCTCACAAACATCTAAGAATACACCAAGCAGACCACATACGCTTCGTATACGATATTTTATACGCTTCTTTCTTCCAAATTTGGTGATTCATATCAGCAACAACACAACAACGACATCAACTACTATATGCAAGGAAACTATCCTAATATCACAACAAGTTCTAAAACGACCCATGAAATCAATACAAGTTTCTAACATGATTTAAGCTTTCCTTTCACTTTTAACACATAATCCATAACATTAATAACAATAACAACAATCAAACCCAACCTAATTTGAACAACTCCAATTCTACCCACTTCAACGCCAAAATTAATCATGCAATTTCCTTACTTCCAATTCCACTTAATACAAATTAATCTCTCCATTACAACATCATTAACTCCAATTTCATAGCAAAAGAAGAAATCTTACCTCAAATTTAATTAGGGCAGATCCTACAATGACTTGCACCATTTGCACCACTTCATCTTCTTCAACTTAAATCCTAACCTTGCTGCTCCTTTGTATGCTTAGAACACCTTAGGAATTTAATTTTTCTATCAAGATCATGAACTCACTCAAAACGGCTTCATGGTCGTGGCAGCCATGGCCATGTTTCTCTCTAATTCACTTTTGGTTGAAGTTGGAATATGACTTGTATGACTAATGAATTAGTCATCAAATATGGTTTTATATGCCGCCCATAAGGTGGACACGTGCCCTACTATGGCATGAACCAATCAGATTTGGCCATGTTGTAGTGGGGTCCATTTAGCACTACTTAATCTTAATTAGGCTAATTAATCCTTAATTAATCACTAATCCCCAATCAATAATCTAATCATGGTTAATTAATCCCTAATCTCCACTAATATTTCTATATTAATTGAAATTTACAAGCAAATCGTGCACTAATTAAAATCGGGGATTAAAAGTCCCTATCTCATATCCCAAAATAATCTTGTCCTTAAACTTATGTCGATTAGCTTACGCATAATTCAATGTACAAAAATACGGGATATAACAGTGTCAAGGGCTTTCTGACAGTCCTCCGTCCATTTAGTCAGAGCATCTTTCTTGAGGAGTTTCATAATTGGTTCTATAATTACTGTGGACTGAGCGATGAAGCGTCCAATGTAATTCAACCTTTCTAAGAAACTCATGACCTCTTTCTTTGTTCTTGGCGGTGGGAGTTCTTGAATTGCTTTGATCTTTGTGGGATCCATCTCGATGCCACGACGATCGACTATATATCCTAATAATTTTCCGGCAGGCACTCCAAATGCTCATTTTGCAGGATTCAACTTCAAATCGTACTTGCGAAGTCTGTCGAAGAATTTTATCAAATGGTCAAGGTGGTCCTCCCCCATTCGGGACTTGACGACGGCATCATCCATATATACCTTGATCTCTCTGTGCATCATATCATGGAAGATGGCGATCATCGCCCTCATGTAAGTAGCAGTGTGGTGAATGCCGTCTTTTGAGCATCTTTTTCATCCATCAGTATCTGATGATAGCCCACGTAACAATCCACAAAAGATTGCACCTCATGCTTGGTGCAGTTGTTAATGAGTATGTGAATGTTTGGGAGTGGGAAATTATCCTTTGGGCTAGCGCGGTTAAGATCACGATAGTCCACGCAGATCCTTATTTTCCCATCTTTCTTTGGTACCGGGACTATGTTCGCTAACCATGTCGGGTATGGTGTCACCTCCACAACTCCTGACTGAATCTGTTTTTCTACTTCTTCTTTAATTCGGATGTTGACATCAGGCTTAGGCTGCCTGATTTTCTGTTTTACCGGGGCAAATCCTTCAAGGATCGACAACCTATGGGCAACAATGTTCGCACTCAAACCTAGCATATCGACGTATGACCAAGTGAAAACATCTTCGTACGCTTTCAACAAGCTCCGATAGCCTTCTTTCTCAATCTCTGTCAGATGTACACTTATTCTGGTTTCCCGGATCAATTCCTCATTTCCAAGATTAACTGCCTCTGTTTCCTCTAGGTTTGGTGTCTGTCTAGTTTCATATTCCTCTTCGACGTCTATCCATCCTTCCAGTTCAGTTATCTCTTCTTCTGGATCGTTGTTTTGTTCCTCGTCGTTTTTACTTGTTTCGTAACATGTCATGAAATTATTTGCGGCCTTTGTATTATTACTGTAAAACAAAATAACATGGTTATCAATCATGTAAAAGCAATTTAATTACGTATTTATATATAATTATATATATATATATATATATAGGTAAAGTAAAGCGATTTTGTCTTATTGTAAACTTTGAGGCGTTTTCATTGAAATTTAAAAGAGTGATACAAACTATGGTCCTGACTCGGAATAGAACATCGAGCCATTTCCATTATTAAACAACACGAAATAAGAAAACATGAAAAGGCGACAAGCCGGGCCCCAAAGCCGACTTTCACCGTTTTTTCTAAAAGTGAGCATTCTTTCTATCACAGAGTGAACAACGGGGTAGAAGTCCATCCACTTGTTATTTCCCCTGGCTCAGCATGATGAATCTCCAATCCTTCGAAGCATTCTTCAATGATGGATGCGCATTCCTCTTCCCAAAACAACATCCTTAAACCCTCTTCTGGATCTTTGCTACTGTGACTCAATAGGCATGCTGTGAAGGACTGGTATAGATGAGGGAATGGCTTTCTCATTTGACGGGACCTCTTGTTCCATGTTCTACTTCTTCCTCTTCTACCTCACATGGCTCGTATCCAACCCCAAATCGATATTTCCCATTTTGGATACTCACTGGTTCTTTAATTCCTCGTAAGTTCTTTCTCAGACCTCTCCCGGGCTCAAACCCACTTTTTATCATAGTCATAACAACCATTTTGTAGACCGGCGGCATAGGGATATCTTCATCATCTCCCCTGTGATCTATCATTGCTAATTCAACGGTGTGAAAATCAGTACCGACTGGTGACTTCTCTAATGACTGGTACAGAATTGTCTGGATAGTTGTGAATACTTCCTTTACCATGAATCACGACTTCTTGATCATCCCATATGAATTTGAGAGACTGGTGCAACGAAGATGCTACGACTCCAGCGATGTGCAACCATGGTCATCCCAATAATAGGTTGTAGCTTGTTTTGATATCCATGATGACGAACTACACCACGAACTCTGCGGGGCCCATTTCTATATGTAGATCTATTTCTCCAATTAGGTCGCTGGTTACGCCATCATAAGCTTTTACATTTGTTCGACTCTGGCAGATTTTGCCAACATCATATCCAAGCTGTTTCAAAGTCGTCACAGGGCATACATTCAACCCAGCCCCTCCGTCAATCAGCACTTGAGGGATAATTTTGTCGCTGCGGAGACGCTTTAGCTTTCGACCAGTCTCCCTTTCCACCAGAGCATGAAACTTTCGAAAAACTTGAACACCTGATCTTTGATTTTCAATATATAAACCCACAATTTTCGTGAAGCATCACAAATAAAAGTAACAAAGTATTTGTTACCGTCCATCGACTCTATCTCCGTTGAACCACAAACATCAGAATAAACCAAATCAAGTATATTCATTTTTCTTTCAGACGATGTCTGAAATGAGACTCTATGCTGCTTACCAAATAAACAGTAGTCACATGGTTTTATCGTTGTACCTTTGGCAAAAGAAATAAGTGATTTCTTGGCAAGAATTTGCAATCCTTTCTAACTCATATGACCCATTCTTCTATGCCACAAATTTGCAGAAATCTCATCTTGAGCCGCATTCAATTCACCTCGGCTTATTTTTGCCTTTTTTCTGTACAACATGCCATGAGCACCTCCTTTTGCAATCACCAATGATCTTTTGGTGAGTCTCCATTTTTTATTTACAAAATAGTTCTCGTATCCATCTCGGCCCAAAGCAATTTCCTGGATCAAGTTCAACCTCAAATCACGTCACGCCCCAATTTTGGAGTGACGTGACCAGCACCCAAAGCCAAACCAGGCCCGAGCAAACCACTCTAAATTTGAAACTCTAGGGGAGTGATTCCCAGCTTAAACCGATAATGCCTACTTGCACACAGACAATACTCACAAACCGTAATATGAATTTATATAGATACTGACTATCTAGTCTGAACTGGGCACATACACCCAAAACATATATATATATATATATATATATATATATATATATATATATATATAGAGAGAGAGAGAGAGAGAGAGAGAGAGAGAGAGAGAGAGAGAGAGACAACTGAGCGAGCCGATGAGGCTGCTATGATCGTACAAAGCCAACAGTATCCAAACAGGCATATACAAGCTGACGAGGATGTCACACGGACACACTATTTACATGACTCGTCTACAAGCCTCTAGAGAATGTGCGACTGTGCCATACAATCTGTAATCAAAAGGGAGAGACTCCAAAGACCTGGTAACTCCGAACAAAAAGGGAGCTTACTAACAACTAATATTTGATCCTGTCAACTGGGGAGGTCTATCGGTCTGTACCTGCAGGCATGAATGCAGCACCCCCAGACAAAGGGATGTCAGTACGAATAATGTACTGAATATGTAAGGCAAGGTAACAGCTGAAATGAAGTAACAAGCTATACTCTAGATATTTCAAGAAAGCATCTGGAGGTACTCTACTTAGGTTGCCTTTCATCTGAGGCAAGCTAACATAACTCTATAAATATAACTCCATGACCCGAGGGTCAGGCATAGATAACTCCATGACTCATAGGCCAGGTATAATCAACTCCATGACCCGTACGTCAAGTATGCGCAACTCTGTGACCCGTCGGTCAGGCAATATCTCCATGACCCGTAGGCCAGACGTATACAAACACATAACATAACGATAATTCGAAAGCAACATAATAGCCTATAAGCAACATATATATTAATTATAAATCTTGATATTCAATCATCTTATATAACTCAACCATTCTTGTACTCGATCTTAACTAGAGAGGAGTACTACAATCGGGTTATGGTAACCCAAATATAATCTTCGTGAATAGCACATCTTTGTGCGAATAGTCAAAGATGTTTCAGTAGTAGGAATCATGCCAATGAAAAGAAAGAATAGCCTTAACATACCTTTTCGGTCGCCTTTTTAACTAATTAACGCTTGTGCTCCCAAGTCCATAAATCTATATTTAAGAAAATTTATACTATTGTTAGGCTTATCGTCATATGCTTGTCTTAGGTCCTCAAATTAAACCCTTTTTAAAATCTGTCGAAATTCAGGCAGCATCTCCCCTGTTTATATCCCCAGCCCGAAATCACAATACCAACAAAACAACAACAATAGCAATACTGATATCAACAACATCATCATCAACACCAATATACTCCATAAAATATCCCAAACGATGTTTTTCCCAATTTTTCAACCAACCATAACAATATCCACAATATCATAATCAAGAATTATATTCAATTTAAACTCAAATTAATCCAAAGTCTCCTTTCAAATTCAACCCATAGTCATCATCTTTAATTCAATACTTTGTGACTTCTCCACTTTGATTCTTTTCGTTTTCAAGAGTTATTAAACATTTAAACCAACTCAATCATATAGATATGATGGGGGACATACCTTATAATGGAATAATTTCACCTCACTCAACTTCTCCCAAGCTCAAGTTCATCACAACATTGAAGAGAAGCAAGAATAATCATCTTCCATAGATTATCTTAAGGCTTTGATGTTTGATCTTTTTTTTCAATGGTATGGAATGTTGTAGAACCTTCAAGAATTCTCAATAACTCTCTTATAATGGGGAGATAAGTATGGAAGTCTCTAGAGAAGTGTGGAGATAAGAAATGGTAAGAAATTAGGTGATTTGGATGACTTAAAGGGGTATATATAGTGGCCCAATTTAGGGTGGGCTGGTGGGCCGAAATTAGTGGACTTTTTAAGAGGTTTCTAGAATTTCTGTGTAGGTTCACAGGCTTCTTGCAGTCCGTTTTAAAATGCCCATAACTCCCTACTCCGATGTCGTATCAATGAACGGTTTGTTGAGTTGGAAACTATACTCGACGAACTTCATTTTAGGCTTTTGAAACACTTCAAAACTCCTGATATACCCAGAGATATACCTTTCTGAAGTTGACCCAAAATTTCTATCCAAAATTTTGCCAAATTTTTCTAAATTTTCGACAAACTTATTTTCTTCGATTTTCTTGATCCTGGAACCTTTAGACACTTTCTTAACACTAGTTAAGGGTATTCCTTAACCTTATAAGGGTTCCATGACCTCTCCGAGCTTACGTTAGTTTACTTACAACGCAAATGACGCGAAAATTTTCGAGGTGTAACAAATCAGGTACATGGAGCACGTTCTTCAGAATCAATGTGCATTCGACATTTGTGTTGATACAAATGTCTCCGATCCCCGCAATATTTGAGTAACTAGCATTACCCATTTTCACAGTACCAAAATCACCTGCTACATATCTGCAAAAAAGATCTCTTACCGGTGTGGCATGGTAAGATGTTGTTATGTCAACCACCCATTCCGAATCTGCACCTGCCAAGTGCATACATTCCTTTTCCTCATTTATGAAGAGAACAACATTATCATTATTTTGCACTGTGGCAGTTGTGTTATCGTCATTCCTCTGTCCACTACTTTCACCTTTGCCCCGTTTTAGATGTGGACAATCTCTTTTGTAGTGACCTGGTTGATCGCAATTGTAATAATTTCTGGCTTTTGACTTGGATCGAATCTTAGACTCCCCACGAGCTCCGAATCTAACATAGTTGCTCGAACCCCTTTAGTAACTCCTGCCTCTACTTTCTGTGATGAGAGTCTGTCCGTGATTTTAAGGCTTCTTTCTCATCTTCTCATTGAGTAGAAGAGCTGATGTGACATCCTTCAGCTCAATTGAGTTCGTACCATACAAGATGGTTGTTGCCAAATTATAGTAAGAAGGTGGCAACGAGTTCAGGAGCACGATGGATTTATCTTCCTCCTTGATCTTTACCCCGAGGTTTGCTAGCTGCGTGATTAGTCCGTTAAGCACATTTAGATGTGACAAAAAATTCGTACCTTCACCCATGTGTAGGGCGTATAATTGCTTCTTTAGGTATAATTTGTCTGTTAAGGTCATGGAAATGTAGAGGTTTTCCAACCTTGTCCAGATACCACATGCACTTTCTTCGTCAATGATGTTATTGATTACATCATCTGTTAAGTGTAACCTGATTGCACTAGCTGCCTTTTCATCCATTTCTTTTCAATCCTCAAGTTTCATGGATTCGAGCTTTTTGGATTTGCCGCCTACTGCCTTGTGCAACCCTTGTTGGATGAGCAAATCCCTCATCCTTCTGTGCCATGTTGAGAAACCGCTATCACCATTGAATTTTGCTACCTCATACTTTACTCCGAACATTTTTTTCACCGAGTATAGTACAACCGACAACAATTTTTTTCTGTAAATGAGCAGATTCTGTGCTCTGATATCAGTTGTTGGGAATAAACCCGTCACAGAAATAATATTCACGGTATTTACAGCGGAATAATAATGTAGCACCGTGATATGGTTAATTAACAAGAATAAAAAAGAGCAATAATGACACCAAGATTTTTACGTGAAAACCCAACAGAGAAAAAATCACGGGCCAAGAGGAGCAACTGATATCACTATAGCAAGGATTTTACACTTTGTAAGTATGAGTAAAATACTTCAAAGACCACTACACACTCAAAAGAAATAACCCTCTTTTAAAAAATTTCACCTCACTAAAATATCGCTCACACTCTCTATTTTTCCTCACAGAATATTTTTCTGTCTGTGAATGCCTTACTCTTCTTTCTCTCTTTGTTTGGTGTGATTGAAACAAACTTTGTCCCCAAGTTTGCTACAAGAGCACATTGATTTTCCTCCATATCTTGCCAAACTTTGACTCCAAGAAAATCATTACTAGCCAAGTAATTTTGGCACATGGAATTTCATTACACATGGGCAACCACTCATACCTGGTAATGCAAGGGAAGCCATCGAAAAGCTACTGAACATCGTGAACATTTTTGGCATTGGAATAGCTATTCCGCCCATTTCGTCAAGATAAACAAGGCGGATTCTATCATAAGTCGTCCCCGCCAAGAAAAAAAGTGCAGCACCAATAAATCCATGAGAGATTATTTGTAAAAGGGCTCCATTAAGTCCCCATCAAGATCTGCCTCTGTGACCATTAGATGATGCAATAAAGATGGATTAAAAAAATGATTACTCGGACATTCTCTCTTCACCATTGAAAATAAGAGGATGTAGGAGTCTTTTTTCAATTTTTCCCCAGCGAGTCTCTTTCACTACTCATAAATATGTAAAATACTATACAAAAATATATTTCGTATCTTTTGAAGTTTGTGATAACTTTATGTATTCCCAATCAAATTCATGGAACATTAAGTTGGTTAGGATAATTGTTTGCAAAGTTCTCATTTCCTCACTTGAAGAACAAGCTGTAAAGTGCAGCCCAGGTTTATTTCTCCCCATTTTTGTCCTAGAAAGTCAGGAAACTTGGTAAATTTGATGAAGAGTATTAAAGGCTAGCACCTAACAAATCTCTTATGAAGCTCTCTTTCGGACCATCCGTATCGTTTGCACATTGTAGATGCTCTTTTTCTCTAGAGCATCTCCCAAGGCTGAGCTATTCTATTTGCTAAATGTGGATTAGAATTTTAAGTCCGTTGATGAAGTGTACCTTGATTTAAGAACTACATAATTAAGCACAAAATTCGAGCCTTCCATTTGTTTTTCCTCCATAATTAACATTTTTGGTTTGCTTGTTGTTTTGAAAATTTTATCCGCAGATTTCTCCATTAGTCACAATTAGGTTATCCTTAATTACTGATAACATTACCATCTTATAAACACTTTCAAGAATTTTTTTGGATCTAGCCTGGACCTAGTAAGTAATTTGAATTAGGGGAATTTCTAACTTATAATATGAGTATAAGAAGTGAATTTTTATATATTCTCAAACCTTATGACTTCTAAGCAGAATTTAGGAAATGTTTACTTGTAGTGTTTTCTCCAAATAATACATGATCACCAAAAAAGTCGGGGTCATTTGGTAGGAGGATAAGTTATCCCATGTAGATATTGTTGTCAATCTGTATTCGGAAAATAATCTAAAACAGAATCTGAAAAGAGAGGAAAATAAATTCGAGCCCACTGAATTCACAGTGTTTCATTAAGGAAATTATTTCCCTCAAGTACCCGAGGTTATGGAATGTATCCTCCCAGGATAGAACGAATTAACTCACCAGCGTAGCGGTATCTCAAACCCTGGTGAACGGCGAACTCCCTCGATGACAGTAAATCATACAAGAATTTTAATGATGTGCAAGAAGTAGAAGAGAGGAGAAATCAGAAAATTCATAAGGAATATCTGAAGGACTGAACAGATTTATATAGCCATTGGTTTGGTTTAGTGAAAAGGTGCAACTCAAAAGTTGCAACTTTTCAGAAATATTTCCCATTCAACTTAACTAAAACCCAACAATCCCCCACATGAATGGGGAATGGCTATAAGAAAAAGAAATGCACGGACGAGTGTCTGATTTACAAGCAAGGATTAATTATATCTGGATAAGTAGGTTTCCCTTTGAACTTTCCATAGTGCACATATGTCGGATATACTCGGTCAATAGGTAGATTTGATATCTTTGAACCGTCGAGCTTTGGTGTATACCTAGACAACCACATTTCACACAATCAACCCTTTACCGTCTATGGTTCTCACGGTTGTGTTCGTTTCAGCTATGAACACTGCCTGGTTTCGTGAATGCATAGAGAATGGGCCTTTACCATCATTCCCGTTGAAGCGGCTTATACTTCACACTCACATAGGTGATTTCTAATCGTGTAGTCCTATAGACACACTATCTAGTCATGTTCTGCCAGACTTAGACAATCATTAAAAAACTTTAATGCTTTATTAACTCATTAAAAAGCCTTAAGGTTTTATCCTTGTTTCTGAACATTGTCTTCATCACAAGAATGGATTGAGTTATTTGACAATGTTGAACCATCATTCATAACTTTGTTTGATCTCTTTGAACCTAGCTCTTGGGATCTCCAGTCTACTAGGTAGAGTTACCGCCATGATGACTTGTCCTAGGCCTTAAACCCATTCCCTTCGATGATCTTTCAACTACCTCTATAGTTAAGCCTTTTGTAAGCGGATCCGCGACGTTATCTCTAGACTTTACATAATCACTAGTGATAACTCCACTAGAGAGTAGTTTTCGAGCGGTATTGTGTCTCCGTCGTATGTGACGAGATTTCCCGTTATACATAATGCTCCCCGCCCTTCCTATTGCTGCTTGGCTATCGCAATGTATGCATATTGGTACCTACGATTTGGGCCAGAATGAAAAATCTTTCAAGAAATTTCGAAGCCATTCAGCTTCTTCACCGATCATGTCTAAAGCTATGAACTTAGACTACATTGTGGAGCGAGCGATACAAGTTTGTTTGGAAGGCTTCCAAGACATTGCTCCTCCACTAATGGTAACAACATATCTTGTGGATTTTATTTTGGCTGACCAGGTGATTCAATTGCATCACTTTACCCCTCAATAACCGTGGGATATTTATTATACTGCAAAACAAAACTTATAAAATAGGATATACCGCAGACCACTGACTACACTTAAAGTGACATCATGATATTTGTGGATGGTTGACATCAGTTGTGGCCACAACCTTTTAAGAATATATATATTTCTCAACCATTCCACTTCTTGTAAGTCTACTTCTTCAAATATCCAACTAATATCACATTCACCGATGTGAAAATCCAAGCTATTGCCGATTTTTATCATTATCATCAATTGGTTCTTCGATTTATAAACCAATGAATTTCTACATTCAATGAACTGTCTTGTCTTTTCAAAGAGTTGTCTCTTAACATATACATTTTATCATGAAAAGTCACAACCTTTCAAGTGACATACGTTCACGAAATTAATGAACACGACCTATAATGAAAGACATACGATCAATCTCATCAAATTAGTAGTTCGAACAACTAGTCCTTACCAAGACGGAACGAGTTATGTGTATATTTCACTAACTAGCATATCAATACCACCAAAGGCATACCATGTCAATAGCACAAAGGACATATATTGTGGGGTTGACATAATACAATATTGTCAATAAGTCAACATTTTCTGATTCTATCGAAGTTTTATGATTTGTGAACCAGAAACCAATATCCTTTACTATTGGTGGCATATCTTACGAAAACACAATTAATAGTTTTTTGTCCAATTTTTACCCTTTTAGGTTTAGGAACTTGCACTTTAGCCAAACACCCCCACACTTTGAAGTAATTCAAGTTGGGCTTTCCATTTTTCATATGGAATAAAAAATTGTGTTTTCTATAGGCACTCGATTGAGTATTTTGGTAATCATTAGGATAGCTTACCCTCACAAGTTCTACAGGGAAACATGAACTTATTAACAAGACATTCATTTTATCAATGATTAATTGAACGTCATATTTATCAAACAATAGACAACGGGTAGCCTTTCACCAACATCCATGTCAATACAGATAATTGTATTTCAATAGACACATATTTTCATGAAAAGTCACGACATTTCTAGTGACACCCTTTCATGAAAGAACATAACTTTTCTGAACAAGTATATAACAAATTATCAATTTGGTACTAGTTAATCTCAATGACCACCATATCAAAAATCCACCAAAGATTTTGTTCGTTTGGCGTAATATACAAGAATGCCATCATTTTTCATATTTCTTGTTATTCCAAATTAAACACTCAATCTAATATTGACTTTGTCATAAGTCAGGAAGCTCGCACATTTCAAATAATTAAGTACTCTGTTCTTGGGCAACTCAAAATTAAAGGGCATATGAAGAATTTCTCTCCATAGCATCAAATCAAAATGCACATTAATAATTCTAAGTCAACATGCATATAAAAAAAATGCCCTCAAACATTTTGACGTTAGAATCTTACTAACCAAACTTCATGCTAAGCAATCATTCTTAACTGGTGCCAAACTTTTTTTTTTCTTAATCTCTGAAAAGTATTTTTTTTTCCTCTAAAAAGAGTGATTTTTCCTCTTCTGAAAGAGTAACTTTCTTCTTCCTGAAAAGAGTTACTTTCTTCTCCAATTTTATCAAGGTTTAGTCTCCAAAATCGGGTTAGAAATCATTGAAAAAATACTTTTATTTCTGAAAAAATACTTTTATAACTCAGAAAAGAGCGCTTTTATTACAAAAAGAAAAAATTACTTTCTTCTCTGTCAAAAGAGTAAGATTCTTGTAGATTAACAGAATAAATAATATATAAAATTACTAATTTCCTTAAGATTGTTATTAATTCTGTATTGCAAAAAATACTTTGAACCAGTAAGTGTGACTAATTCCTGAAACAGAAAACAGCATCAGTCCAGTTTCTGCAAAATTGTAGAAAACGAAACTAACAGAAACTGAAAAATAATATGAACAGTATATGGAAAATAAATTCGAGCCCACTGAATTCACAGTGTTTCCTTAAGGAAATTATTCCCCTCAAATACCCGAGGTTATGGAATATATCCTCCTAGGATAGAATGAATTAACTCACCAGCATAGCAGTACCTCAAACCCCGGTGAACGGCAAACTCACTCAACGACAGTAAATCACACAAGAATTTTAATGATGTGCAAGAAGAAGAAGAGAGGAGAAATCAGAAAATTCGTAAGGAATATCTGAAGGACTGAACAGATTTATATAGCCATTGGTCTGGTTTAGTGAAAAGGTGCAACTCAAAAGTTGCAACTTTTCAGTTTAGTTGCATCTTTTCAGAAATATTTCCCATTCAACTTAACTAAAACCCAACAGATGGGATTAGGTGAGATAAGATGGGATTACCAATCCCACCCTTTATGTGGGATTACTAATCCCACCTTATCCCACCTTTTATCCCATTTACATGGGATTGGATGGAATATCAAAAAAGTTATCCCACCAACCAAACATAGGATTAATTTCAATCCCATTGGATTAATAATCCAGCCCATCCTATCCCTCCTACCAAACGACCCCTAAGTAATGAAAGTCAATTGACTAGGTATCTCTAAATGTGTGTCAGGGGGTATCGGGTTATGTTTATGTCTTTACAATGTTTTCTTTATATGTATTGTTTCAAAGAATATATGGTCGGATTCAAGTTGAGCTGCAATAGACAACTGCTTTATGGTCCAATAGCAAGAATGTTTGAGGAGTGAAAACAAAGATGTTTCTTTTGATCAGTTCCTCAGTTATTTGGGAAAAGATCTCTGCAATTGTTTGTGTACATTAAAAATATAGTCCTAATACATAAATAGGCCTTCAAATTTGGCCTCAGATGGCAAGTATGCTCTCCATTTTTGGGTGTGCACAAGTAGGCACCTCAACTTGTAAAGTTGACACCTAAACACAAATGCTGACGTGACACCTAAATTTTGGAGGCTTAAAATTCACCTTGAGGTTCCAAGTTCAAATAGCAATTACTACATTTTAATTTTTCGAACTCCCTCAGTAAAAATCTTGAATCCGCCACTAGTAGGGGGTTAACTAATCTAGCAAACACCCTTACAATCCTCTTGTTCTCTTTTGGGATGTAAGAAAACATTTGATATCATTTCACTTTTATCATATTATAATATACTAAAAGTGGGAAGCTCCCACCTTCAAAGTTAGTTTATCATATAGCCCCTACACTAAATCAAAATCTAATTAAAGAATAAATTAATTAAATAGTCATATTTTATTTACATTGTAATTTTTTAATTACATTAACAATGAACCGGTTCTGCTGCACTGGATTGGATAAGTTAAATGGGATGACTCTTTCATTTTCCAGTAGTCATTACAGGTTCAGTTGTGTAAATATTCTTAATTATCATTTACATTGTGGCCTTTTGACATTTCAACTCCATTTGTTTTAATTTGTCCTTTGAGCTTCCACCGGTAATAACAATTTATGTAGCCTCTTCACATCTTCATTGCACTATATAGTGTGCACAACAAAAGTCTCAGATCACTTTTCTTCTTCCTGGCACAAATTCACTTTTTTTCCTATTGATGTGTACGTTGCTCAACTTCATCGATCTTGACAGATCTTTTTACGAAATTGGCCTTTTAGTAACTTAATTAGCAACCATGATCATTTTAATGTTCTAAGAAATTGCTTTATTCCTATTTTTTGTTGTTTATTTTTGGCTTTCTCAGAACTGACATTTCAAATTCTTGAATGAATTCTAATGCAACTGTTGATTTATAATGGTAGTCTATTTTAAAACTATGTTAACAGATAACATGTTGTCTGCAAATGCTGTCATTAGGCCCTAAAGCCAGTGATTCATTCATACTTAAAGCTCCCAACATCCAAATTGTAAGTATATCTGCTCGTGCTCCTATGACATGTGAAGGCAAACAAATTTCTGCATCTGAAAAGCTAAATTGTAAGTGGAAGGGTTTAAATTACATATTATAGTCATGATTTAAATGAAATTGATCTTTTACTTTTTATGTATAATTGTTATTGTTTTTATTTTTTTCAAAGTTTGCAAATTTTGTCGCACTATCCAAACCCTAAACCAAGTTCGTAAAAATTATTCCTGATAATATTATCAACATAAAAATAATATGTTTCAACAACCAGAAATGATCTCTTAATAACAGATGTTCCACAAGAAAAGATTATTCATGGTCTTCGCTTCTTCTTCTTTTTATTTTATTTTGTCCCTTTATCTCATTTGTCCGTAGTCTGCATTAAAAAAAAAAAAAATTTAAAAAAGTAATTAGTGAAGTAACCAAAGAATAAAAGTCGTGCATTATCTGCTAATAAATTGGTATATATAAGCTCACCATTTAGTCATTTATTTTGATGTTCATTGTTTTACCTTAAATGAAAGAAATTTGATTCACCAAAATAAATACCGTATTAATGGTGGTTGCAAAGAATATTAACAAAAGAATGAAAGTTTACTATATGTGCCCACAGTATAAATATAGCACTTTGAGTCTCATTGAGCATGAAGTCACCTTTATTAGGGAAAACTTTAGCCCTATTATGGGATTTTCCGGCGCGAATCTGGATTTAATCGAACCCCAATACGAGTACCACACATTTGGTTGGAAACCAAAAAAAATATGTATAAATATAGATGGTTGCAAGAGGATTCATAAAAGATTAGAATACAGAGTCGATGTCTTAAGAAGATATAATATGGTGCGATTATGAAATCAACCTCAAGATTATTGATCGACGTAAGATACCAATTAACATGGGATACAGGTGCAGCTCACATATATATATATATATATATATATATATAAGAATTCAATTGTCTAGAATCAGTTTGTAAGTTGGAGTGTTCAACTGACAAAGGAGAGACAAGTTGAGGTGCGTACTTGTCAGCTGAGACCAAGTTTGAGGGCTTGTTTATGTATTATGCCTTATATACGTTTAATAACCTTATTTCTGTACATCTTTTGTATCATGTATTTGTTTAGAGGCTAGAAGAGCTTAGGCATAGAATCTTAGGTGCCGTTTGGCCATAAAAATTATTTACTTTTTTCCGCAATTTTTTTTTTTCACTTTTTTCACTTTTGGGCGTTTGGCCATAAATATTCCGAATACAACTTGAAGTTGTATTCCGGAATACCAAAAACTCAAAAAACTTGTTTTTCAAAAAAAAATCACTTTTTTATAACTATATTTCACCAAAAACTACAATTTCAAAAACTATGGCCAAACACAACTCCAACTTCAAAAATTCCAAAAAAAGTGAATTTATTTTTAGTATTTATGGCCAAACGCCTACTTAATTTCCTGGGTGAAACTGTTTTTTTCAGTTAAAGTATTCTTCAGTTGATCTCATAAGGTCTTACCTATTCTTGTGTCTGAATTTAATAGATATTTTTCAAAAAGACAGAGGATGGTTGTCAAAGGATTTATGCTTCTAGCTTTTTACTTGCTGTTACAGAAGATAATGAATATATTATCAGATGAATTCTTTATACAAATAGTAAGGGCAGCCCAGTGCACAAAGCATTCCGTATTAACCGGGTCCAGGGAAGGGCCGTACCCTATGTACACCAGGAGAAGAGTCTTGACAAGCAAGAATGAATAAGAAAAGAGATACAATCAATCCTATCAGAATGCTTCTCATCTTAACATTAGCGGTTGGTGGCCTGGGAATCCTCTTGTTTAAGAGCCTGCAACACCGAAACTGATTCTTAATCCTAATATATTCTAACTGTAGGATTTTTTTTCCTTGTGCATATCTTACTCTTTATAGAGTCGGGCTAAATTCCTGTTCATGGATCAGATAGATCTGTGATTTGCCGCTTGGAAGACGTAAAGGAATGAATTGGCAAGTTCTGTAAATATGTACTGCATTAGTCCAGTGACGGATCTAGGATTTTCACTCAGGGAGTTTGGAAAAAATAATAAAAGTTAAATATAAAAGATAATGTTGTTCCTGAGAATCTAACCTAGGACGCTAAAGACAATTTTGAACACCCTGAACCACTTGAGTTAACATTATGCATTTCTTCCGGGTATTCAAAAGTTAATATATGTACACGAACACAGAAAATTTATACTATATATGCAATGTAATTCCCTCGGCACCCTCTAAATCCGCTCTTATGCACTGCTCTAGATGTTTTTGAAGTTCCAGTCTGTATTGATGTGTGTTGATAAGATTACCAGTCCTTTGCTAATGTAATTTAAAGTCTACATAAAAAATTGAATGTTGATTAGATATGGCTATAGAGAAAATGATTTTAAAGGACGTCTAGAAAACCAATGGAGGTCCATGGTCTTGTAATAGTTTTTTCAATTAAATTGGGTTAATTTCCAAATTGACAGAGGTGAGGATAATTGGTTTATCCTATAGGTGGCAATAGTGAAGGACCAAGTTGCGAAAGGCACACCTAAAATAATCTGTCTCATATCTTACATGCCATTTGTGTTTAGCTTATTATTTCGTTACTCCTAATCGTTCCATTTTTTTTGCGCAGATTGCCCTTCTTTTGGGGGGTCTTTAAATTTTGTCCCTCATATTTGTGGGCTTTAAATTTTGTCCCTCATATTTGTGGTCTTTAAGTTTTGCCCTTCGCTAGGAAAGGTGAGCGAATATCTGAGGTTCTGGGTTCGAACTCCCGTTCAAACATAAAATAAAAAAATAATTTCGCAAGGCAGGGCGGGGGGCGTGTATGCCGGATCCGGTATAAAATCCTTAAGGAAAAACTAAAGTTATGCCGGTTCGGCATAACTAAAAGTTTGCCCCATAAGGCAGAACTTTTTTAATGGTTAGGACTTTTAGTTAAAGCGCATAACCAAAAGTATGCCATAAGGCAGTTAACTTTTCCTTAAGGCATAGACTTTTCTTATAAGGCAAACTTTTAGTTATGCCTTAAGGAAAAATTCAGCCTTATGGGGCATACTTTTAGTTATGTCTTATGGGGCACATTTTTAGTTAAGGCATAACTAAAAGTTTACCTTGAAAAGTTAAAAAATATATATATACATACCTCAAGACAAAGTCTGCCGGAGGGGGCATAGCGAAATTCAAATTCTATCTTGCGAATGTTTTTTAAATTTTTAACTGAGCGTGGATTCGAACCCAAAACCCATAAATTTTAGCCGAAGGACAAAATTTAATGACCATAAATATGAGGGGCAAAATTTAAATACCACCCAAAAGAAGGGCAATTCGCCCTAGTCGTTCTAGGGAAGAGTGCTGGCTACTAAATTCCGAATTAGTATTCATAGACAGTTTTTTTTTTTTTTTTATCCTCCTTTTCCAACTCAATCTAGGAATACTCTTTGGCAAAATACATCAAAACCCCCCTAAACTATACCCGAAAAGTCATTTTCACACTTAAACTATCCTGGCGACCCATTACACACCTAATATATGAAAAAGTGATATTATTTGCTCCCTGAAAGCTGATGTGGCATAAAATGTAAAAATAACTAAAAAATAGGCGCGTTTAATTAAAATTAATTCATTTTTCTTTTTTTTTAATACCAAATTTATATTTTTTTTTTATCCCCACCCCTTCCCCACCCGTCCCTTTCTTCTTCATTTCCCCCCCACCCCTTCCCCCACCCGTCCCTTTCTTCCTTTCTTCCAACCCCTACCCATCCCATTCTTCTCTCCTCCTCCTCATTTCCTCCATAACCCAAAAATGGAAAGTTCAAAAAAAAAAAAAAAAAAAAAAAAAGAAGCAAACCTCCAAAACCCCATCCTACCCCAAATCCACAACCAATGCCAACACCTAAACAAAATATCCAATTTCAATTTTTTTGCATCAGTACATGAAAACAAGCCAAAAAAAGAAGAGAACAAAAAAAGAAGAGAACAAATTTCATCAAGCTATTTTCAAAGAAAAAAAAAAAAGAATGGCAAGGATCGTCCTCCCCCGTCACTGCCAAGAGCTCCGCTTCACCCAAATTCATAAAAAAATTTGCAGCTGTTGGATGTCCATGTTCCCCCGTTCTTCCAATTTTTTCTGATTTTTGTTTCATAAAGCTTGCCTCTGTCTCTTTGTGTAGATTACTGGTTAGGGGTGAAGGGAGACAGTTCTCTTGATAATCCTCACAGTTGAAATAACTATACTTAGCTTTGTTTCTGGGTGCTTTTGACCAATTTTTAGTAGGAATTGTTGAAATGAATGGATGAAGTTACATAGAGTAAAATACTCTTGGTTTCGTTACACCGATTATTTGTAGCAATGTGCTTCCATATGGTATACTCTCGATAATGTTTATTGCCATATTATTTTTGGCTTTAAGAAGTTCGAGGTGCGACTCTCCCCGCGCCAACACCTTTTTCTCTGTAGTCCTAGCTTAGGAGTTCCATCACTAACCAAGCACGTTTGTCTTTGTATCTCTGAAGTTCATATTTGAATGGCAAGGATGAAAGCAGTGGTTGTTGCTACTGTTGATGTAATAGTTGATGTAATAGCAGCAGTAGTAGTAAAATTACTAATACTCCCTTCGTTCAAATTTATTTGTCCACAATTATTGGAGGATTGGTGGTGGTGAAAGTGGTGGCGGATTGGTGGGGGAGGAGGGAATAAAGAAGAAAGGGAGGGTGGGGGAGGAGGGAAAGGAAGAAAAATATAAAATTAAAAATTAAAGAATTTTTTGACGTGGCGGCGATGTGGATTGACGTGGGCTCTGATGTGGGGAGAGAGTGTGTACACTCTCCCCTAGTGCAACTGGTCATATTATATGAGGGAGTAAAAAATATCACTTTTTCATATATTAGGTGTGTAATGGATCGTCAGGATAGTTTAAGTGTGAAAATGACTTTTTGGGTATAGTTTAGGGGGGTTTTGATGTATTATGCCAATACTCTTTTGCTATTCCTTGCTCCGCATCTCTTGTCCTCTCATTCCATGCATACAATGGCTTCTTCTTCTTCTTTTCCACTTCCTTCTGAGATAATATTGGAGATACTAACTCGAACTTCGTTGAAAACACTGGACCCTTGCAAGACCGTTAATAAAGAATGGCACATGAAGATTTGAGGCCTCCACAAAGCAAGGGATCCTATATATGTTGTGTTAGAAGAATGAAAAATGGGTACAGATATCATGGTTGCAAGTGGAGTGTTAAGCAATGGATGAAATTGCCTAATCCTAGAACGCATTATTCTAATGTCAAAGTTGCTCTCATTATGTTGAGATCAAATCCTCTGCACTTCAATATCATAAGGTTGTCATCTCCTGGGACTCTTTATCATCGTTATAGGAAAATGGGGCTCGATTGCTGTCGCTGTGAAATTTTTGATTCCGAAGCTTGGGGGTGGAGGCAAGGAAAAGATTTGTTGGTCCCTCAAGAATTATACTTACTCCAAGTGGCTTGGTTTATGTCAAACTAAGAGATGATCTAGTGATGGCTCTGAACTATAATCGGGAAGAGGCTTTTCCAAAATTCTCTCTTCCAAAGCCTGCTTTTGAGTACAAAGATTATCGATATAACCAGCTTGTGGAGTTTACGGGAAGCTAGGCTTTACCTGTTTGTCACCAAAAGGGATGGAGCTTTGGATTTTCAAGAATGGGAGACAAGTTTGGGAGTTGAAAAAGGAAGCGGACATTGAAACAGTAAAGGGGGCGACAAAATTTCCAACCCCAGTTGGGTTTTATAATGCAGACATTGCTTTGATGTGGTCAAATTGGATAATGTCCTACTGTTCAAGATATTTTCCCTCTTCGATCAGATTTGGAGCCAATTGGTCTAAGGATCCAAGGAGCGCCCAACTTTGTTTCATCTACCAAACACCTCTATTGTCCCTTCTGGAATTTGTTAGTTATTTTTTTTCAATTTTCCTTCTGGTATTTTGTTTTCAATCATGAGACAGCTGTTTTAATGATCTACCGATTATGTTGAAAACGTTGAAATTATGAATGCCTTATTTTTATGATGGTAAAATTTAGTTATTAACTTTTTGCTGGATATTCTCTGCTGATTCTGCTGGATATTCTCTGCTGATTCTGCCCAAATGTATTTTGGACATATTGAAATCACTTTTCTTGCAAAATTCCATAAATTCTTCGCTCAACTCCCTGCCAAACCTCACCTCGCTGACGGCTAATTCATAGCCACACCACCCAATTAAATTATGTATTGATGAGTGTGTGTGATAAGATTAGCAGTCCTTTGCTCTAACGTCTTTCATATGCATTTTTAACTACTTGTTTGGTAACCAGGGAATGAACTGACAGGAAGGGAGAATGAAAATATTTCATTCTTTTCTGAAATAAATGCGGGGAATAGAAGTGCTTCTCTTCGGAAATGTCATTTGGAATGCAAGTGTGAACACTTGTGATAGTGTAATTGTGAGCTAGCTACCTCAAAACTGTGAAATACTTTTGAAAATGGCATAATACAAAAATCCATAAATTCTTCGCTCAACTCCCTGTCAAACCTCGCCTCGCCGCCGGCTAATTCATAGCTACACCACCCCATTAATCATCCGTGCACAATCTGCTTTTTTTATCGCCATCAATGGCTGGCCACGGATATAATTTCACACAATCACCACCCACTTGGATTTAATGTCATTTCTTTGTAATAACTAAAAGTTTTAGTTCGGCTGATCATGTACTTCTATTACCCTTTGTATATGGACATTTAAGAAGTCGAACATGTATGAATATACAAGTGTTTAGTTTTTTTTTTTTTTTTTCAAAAGAGTGTTTTTTCTGTTCCGTGCATTTCTTTCCGGTCACCAAAAAAACAACCAAAGAAGTATTTTCATTCTTTCTTCCTGTCCATTCTTATACATACGGAAGACATTAGCAAAGGGATCGCTAATCTTATCACACATCAGTAAAGACTGAAGTTTCAAAACATCTATTTAAGAACAAGTTTATCAAAGTAATTAAGGGAACACGCTGAGAACATACAGCATCATGCATTTGTAGCCTCAAATCACAAATCAACCGACTTAAAATTCTAATCTACATTTGTCAAATAGCATAGCTCTGCCTTGGGAGATGCTCTAGGAAAGCGCATCAATTCTATGGCAATATTCCACTCTTCCAGAGAACCAGCAGGCTCGATACTCATCCTTTCCAAAGATGGAGTACGAGCAAGCAATAGCTTTATGAAAAACAGTTCAGCTTTTGAACCCTCAAAATAATGCATAGTGACATCTTCGAGCTTGTTGAGCGGTCGGTCCAAGCAGGTTTGTGCGTCCATATATTTCAAATCTGCTTCAACAATGTCATCGCTACCTGTATACGGTAAAAATCGGATTTATGCTAGACCGGTGAGACCGGGAATCGAGGGAAGAAAGAAACAAGCACGAGCATGAAGACTTTCTTTCGGGCCGGAGGTATTGCACTAGAAGTGGTTGATCAGAAGAAAGCGGAGGAAATCGTTTGGTCCGGTTTCTCCATGGCCGAGTTGATCGTGGCCGTTAGTCCGGTTCCTCTGCACTTCAATATCATAAGGTTGTCATCTCCTGGGACTCTTTATCATCGTTATAGGAAAATGGGGCTCGATTGCTGTCGCTGTGAAATTTTTGATTCCGAAGATTGGGGGTGGAGGCAAGGAAAAGATTTGTTGGTCCATCAAGAATTATACTTACTCCAAGTGGCTTGGTTTATGTCAAACTAAGAGATGATCTAGTGATGGCTCTGAACTATAATGGGGAAGAGGCTTTTCCAAAATTCTCTCTTCCAAGCCTGCTTTTGAGTACAAAGATTATCGATATAACCAGCTTGTGGAGTTTACCGGGAAGCTAGGCTTTACCTGTTTGTCACCAAAAGGGATGGAGCATTGAATTTTCAAGAATGGGAGACAAGTTTGGGAGTTGAAAAAGGAAGCGGACATTGAAACAGTAAAGGGGGCGACAAAATTTCCAACCCCAGTTGGGTTTTATAATGCAGACATTGCTTTGATGTGGTCAAATTGGATTATGTCCTACTGTTCAAGATATTTTCCCTCTTCGATCAGATTTGGAGCCAATTGGTCTAAGAATGCAAGGAGCGCCCAACATTGTTTCATCTACCAAACACCTCTATTGTCCCTTCTGGAATTTGTTAGTTATTTTTTTCAATTTTCCTTCTGGTATTTTGTTTTCAATCATGAGACAGCTGTTTTAATGATCTACCGATTATGTTGAAAACGTTGAAATTATGAATGCCTTATTTTTATGATGGTAAAATTTAGTTATTAACTTTTTGCTGGATATTCTCTGCTGATTCTGCTGGATATTCTCTACTGATTCTGCCCAAATGTATTTTGGACATATTGAAATTACTTTTCTTGCAAAATTCCATAAATTCTTCGCTCAACTCCCTGCCAAACCTCACCTCGCTGACGGCTAATTCATAACCACACCACCCAATTAAATTATGTATTGATGTGTGTATGTGATAAGATTAGCAGTCCTTTGCTCTAACGTCTTTCATATGCATTTTTAACTACTTGTTTGGTAACCAGGGAATGAACTGACAGGAAGGGAGAATGAAAATATTTCATTCTCTTCTGAAATAAATGCAGGGAATAGAAGTGCTTCTCTTCGGAAATGCCGTTTGGAATGCAAGTGTGAACACTTGTGATAGTGTAATTGTGAGCTAGCTACCTCAAAACTGTGAAATACTTTTGAAAATGGCATAATACAAAAATCCATAAATTCTTTGCTCAACTCCCTGTCAAACCTCACCTCGCTGCCGGCTAATTCATAGCCACACCACCCCATTAATCATCTGTGCACAATCTGTTTTTTTTTTTTTTTTAATAGCCATCAATGGCTGGCCACGGATATAATTTCACGCAATCACCACCCACTTGGATTTAATATGTCATTTCTTTGTAAATTAGTGAGATCTACAGTCATTAACTAAAAGTTTTAGTTCGACTGATCATGAACTTCTATTACCCTTTGTATAAGGACATTTAAGAAGTCGAACATGTATGAATAAACAAGTGTTTAGTTAGTTTTTTTTTTTCGAAAGTGTGTTTTTTCTGTTCCGTGCATTTCTTTCCGCTCACCCAAAAAACAACCAAAGAAGTATTTTCATTCTTTCTTCCTGTCCATTCTTATACATACGGAAGACATTTGCAAAGGGACAGCTAATCTTATCACACATCAGTAAAGACTGAAGTTTCAAAACATCTATTTAAGAACAAGTTTATCAAAGTAATTAAGGGAACACGCTGAGAACATACAGCATCATGCCTTTATAGCCTCAAATCACAAATCAACCGACTTAAAATTCTAATCTACATTTGTCAAATACCATAGCTCTGCCTTGGGAGATGCTCTAGGAAAGCGCATCAATTCTATGGCAATATTCCACTCTTCCAGAGAACCAGCAGGCTCGATACTCATCCTTTCCAAAGATGGAGTACGAGCAAGCAATAGCTTTATGAAAAACAGTTCAGCTTTTGAACCCACAAAATAATGCATAGTGACATCTTTGAGCTTGTTGAGCGGTCGGTCCAAGCAGGTTTGTGCGTCTATATATTTCAAATCTGCTTCAACAATGTCATCCCTACCCTGGACCTAATGTATAGAGAAACACCAAGTCATTTTAGCTTCTCAAGTTCAAATATATGAAGTGAAAAGACAAAACAGATCATACATATATATCTTATCTATGACCACACACATATATATGTCTACCATTTCTTACCCAAATCTCAAGTTTACTCAAATTGGGGAAACTTTTAATCAACTCGAGAGCATAATAAGTCTGACCGATTTGGCCTAAGTCTACACCTAAATGTAGGTGCCACAAGCAGTTGAGCGTAAAAGGAAGCCCTTTTGGAACTGCACCTGCACTCAAAAGCTTTTGAGCAAATACAAAAATAAGAAACAAACCCCAATAAGAAAGGGAAATAAAACAACATGCATGTCAAATTCTTACCTCAAGTTCCTGTGAACACAAAGTAAGCTTCTCAAGTGTAGTCAAGCTAAGAAGAAGCTTTTCCAAAGTTAATCTTTCAGCGGGTGTTGAATAATTAAGAACCTCGAGATATAAATATGTCAACTTTTTGCAGTTGATAAAGCAATTTAGGTCAAGATTACAATGACTCTCACAATAGTACAAGGACTTCAACCCAGCTGAAACAATGTTGAGGTATTGAGTACCATTACAGTGCATCAAGGTCAAATTGACAAGGGAGACATTGATAATTTCTGTTGTTGACACAAAGGTCACTTTTTCCAGATAAAGCGTTGTAAGATTCGGAAAGCCACGAAAAGATTTTGGTGGTTTGAAGACACAGTTAAAGAGTTTCAATTTTGTCAGGGTTGGACAATTAAATATATAAGAAGGCACTTTGAAAGTACTATCTTTTGACATGTTAAGCTTTAGCTTCTTGACACCATTCCTGGTGACATAAAGCATCCATCGATCAATATCTGGACACTGTACTGCTGATACATCAAGATCAAACTTCAAAACATCTCCAAGATGTTGTAAGAGAATCTTGTCTACTATTGCATTGAAGACACAATCAGATCTTGCTGCTACTTTTTTGCAAAACGGCTTATCCAGCACCAAATTTGGGAGCATAGCCCAAATATATCTCCATTTTGTGGACAAAATACTAGTTCTTGCTGCATCTTCGACAGGCAGGAGCTCAAGGATACGATCTATAACATTTCTTGGCAGATAACTTATTCGATCTTCTTTATCCATTTCAGCAGCAGCCATTTTAATACTAACTGTTAGAAAAAGTTGATAGTCTTAGGCCTAAAAATTATAATCTAAATAGAAGGGGAAAGGGAGAATTTTATACCTCGAATCATGGTGATTCTATAACATTAATTAGAGTCTCAATACAGAGCAAAAGGTATCATTTATAGTGAAGTGGATAGAAGTTAGAACCAAGAGGTCCTTATAAAATATTCAAAGCGTCTCTTCATTTATCCATTGAGAGTCAACCGTGCACAAAAGTAATTAGTTCTTGTATTAAATTAAACTATAGAAGAATCAATAATAATCAAATACACATGTTTCCTGTATATTTAAAGAGTCAACAAGTATGAATATGCAGTTCGTTAAGTGTGACTATATTCCATAGGAAATTGCATCTCTAACCTAAGTTGCGGGGATCCTTCACTTTCAATGCCACACCCGTGTCGGATTCTCAAAATACACTACTTTTGGAGAATCTAACACGTAGCCGTTGACATTTTTGAAGATTCCGAGCAACATAGTCTCTAACTAATGTTTGCAATCGTTTTTTCTCTTTCTCTCTCTCTCCTTATCTTTCACACTTAACTAACCATAAAATTGCCCCTTTACACATTGTTGACACCCAATTTTGTCCCTCCTTTATTTCTATTTATTTCTGCGGGCTTCTAAATTTATTGACGAACTAAACACTTTATTTTCGCTATTATTAATTTTCACTATTTTACTATCGATGTTACTAGCATTGCTTCATCACAACTTTCAAAATGGTTCGTCGTCATTTGATTTTAGGATTTGTACTCGTTAAATCAATTTTACTTTATTAAATCCTTTACTTTCTACATACTAATTATTATTCATCTTCACATAATATATATTGTACTAGTTGCTAAATTAGAAGCCCAAACAAATAATTAAGTAGAGGAGGAAAAGGCAAATTCGGATTCCCCACCATCCCACATTTTAATCCATTACCTTTAAACCATTGTCCATTTCAAACAAATTCGGCCAGCCCAACAAACACTTAACCCAGCCCATCTGAAATATTTGACCCGACCCGGTCCGGCCCACTATTCCTATACACCTTACCCTAATCTCTTTCTCTTTTCACTCTCTTCAGCCGTCTCCTTTCACTCTCTCTCTCCCTTCGTCATCATCTTCTCTCCCCTCCATCTTTGGCAAAGCTCACCTCCTCTTTCGACATCCCAGATCCTGTCACCCCCATTTTCATGCAACTCTCACAGACCCATTTTTCGTGCAATACGCCCCACCTCTCTCCTCCTCTCCATTTCAATTAACCCTTCCCCTTCCTTTAGTCAAGGTCAGAAAATGCATGTTCATTTCGGGAAAAAGCTCGGTTTTTCCATTAGAAGGGATAGCAGCACATCGCTTTTTCCCTTGTTTTTCGACCTTTTGCCATTTTTCAATTCTGCTTCGGGCACAGATCTGACCAGGTCCGTCCAAAACTCCTTCAACGTTCAAATTTCAGACAGTTTGACTAAGATTTCAAAACTTTTATCCCGCCCAAAATCGAGGAAAAACCTAGTTATTGGCCTACTATAAAATGGCCTTAAGTTGATAGCCGAAAGGGGCTTTTTTTGGGCTGGAGTTTTGGACCGCCACCTAAACCATCTGAAAAATCCTTAGCGTTTCTTCCTCTATGATTTTGCATCGTTTAAACTTTTCACTCTGCCTTGTTAGACTTTAACCGCGACAGAGATTTCCGAGTTTATTTGTGTGGAGTTCGGGTCTGTCAACACGAGTAAGTAGATCCGAGGCCATCGACCCTCAATTCACTGCACCAACAGAAGGTAAACAACTCTCCTTTAATGGTTTAATTTCAGTTTTTAGTGATTTAGTAAGTGTTTTGTTGTTCACCCGCGTCTGTTGTTTCCACCAGCTCAGTTCGTTTATGTGGATTCTGTTGTTAGATAATCTGGCCTTAGTTGTTAGCTTGATAGGATTCGCGTATATTGTGCGTTTGGCTAGTTTGTAGTTTAATGGTCGATAACACAGTTGCCACTGCTTGCTGTTCTGGTTCACACTTTAGTTAAATGGTGGTATTAGGATTTTTCTTTTGGCGTCATTGTTAGTAGATCCGTGTAGCTGTTGTGATTTATTTATCTATTAGCAAAGAATTTGATAAGATGTTAGTTTTCATAATACGTTGATTGAATGACCAGGTTGGCTCAAACGTTATTGTTCATAGTCATATGGGTTTGTTAGGGATCTGTGTTCGATTGCTATCTATTCATGTTTATGTTGCTGCACAACACTGTCATGACGCTTGAAATGTTTCATATAAGTTTAACGATTACACAACGCCTTAACTGCCTGAGATTAAGGTCTATGAGAGATAAATCTAGTTGGATGTGGGATATATATGCGCACTTAGTGATATTATATGATCTCAGTAACCTTTCATCTAGCTATTGTTGTTAGTGAGTCCGCTTAAACTGTACTAATTAAAGTGTGTTCAAACATAAGTCATAAGTCCAATTTCGCATTGTGAGTGTATAACCTGCTTGCATATTTCGTTTAAGCCTACAAAACCCCTGAAATATAGAACGTACCCGGGATGGTCATCGATTGTTGGTTTGAGTCCTCTATTTCTCGTATCTTTGGAGTTTGTTAGGTTTTGGTCAGTTTGGATTATGTGTAATGTTTTATCCGGATATGGTTCTATTTTCTGCACTTGGTATTGGTTTATTATCATGCTTTGGTGATAGGGAGTTCTATTTTGTTGTTCTTTGCAGTGCATTGAATACTCTTGTCAGTTCTTGTTATTTGTTGTAAGAGAGCCTCAATGTATCAGCCTGTTTCTTGTCTTGTACTTACCTGTTGATTTTGAAGAATGAAGCTGTCCGCGTATGCTTGTTTAGGCTGTTTGGCATTTGACTAGTTTGATCCTTGAGTCAACTTAAGATGCAGAATGACTTCATACAAGAATGGTCATGTATGCCTTTGAATCATGACGAGTCCTACATTGCTAGTTCCGTAATATCAATTATATGCTTTCCTATATGTTAAAGAGGGGGTGGAAACATCTCTAAAGTTGTCAGAATCTCATATATCTCTCCTCACATATCATGACCTGCCTGCCTTCTCACTCTGATTGTTGCTTGACTGTGCCCGTCTATGCTTACTGATTTTTCCTTCAACCTAATATGAAAATACTAAATATACTCTCATGTTGTGTCTCTGCCAAGTTGTTGAATCTCAGCAAATTATTTCATGATATTATTTGTTTTCTTTGTTCCCGGGCAGTGTTGGTTCAGTGTATGCAAGCTTAATTGATTTTATGTAATTTCATATTCTTGTGATCTCTACCGTCTCTTTTGGGACTCATCAATTTTGAAATAAGTTAAGGTAGTTGGGATTGTCCGAAAGTTTTCCAATATTAACCTTCTATACATCCCTATGAATGTGTATACATGAGGTATACTTCAATATGCACAGTATATACACAACTTACTGATTTCTTTTGAATTTATATTTTTCATGTTTAACCTTAGTCATTGATTAGATACTAATCCTTTTCTTTTCATTTTATGCATGAACATCGCATATGAATCCGAGTGATTCGTTCTTCTCCTACATTCTATGTTGGGCTAAAAGCCCAACGACGTCTCCTCCGTGTCCAGTTCTATTCGCAGCCAAGGAAATAAAAAATGAAGTTCTGGGTCAAAGCCCCAAAATGAAAAACAGCAGCAGCAGCAGCCCCCTTAAAACGGGCTGAGCCCATTTAGTTTATTGGCTTTCCTATCTTATTTTTTGCATTTAATTTGTATAGCATGACTAACTCTTTGCTTTTGTCTTATTTTCTTAATTTAGATGAACCTTAGCGAATTAGTGGATTTTAGTTTAATAACGGGTAGTTAAGTTAAAGGGAAATTAATAATTAATACCATCAGTTTCCTTTTCTTCTATTTATGATTAAAACTATTTATAGTATTTACAATGTTGACACCCAATTTTGTCCCTCCTTTATTCCCATTTGTTTCCTTGGGCTTTTAGATTAATTATATCTAAATATTTTATTTTCACTACTATTTTTATTTCTACTATTATTAATACCTAAGTACCTTCATTTTCATTATTTTTTACTAGTACTACTTTATCACAAATTTTAAATGGTTCGTCATCGTTTCATTTTAGGATTCGTACTCGTTAAATTAATTTTTACTCTATGAACACTAATTACTATTTGTCTTCATATAACATATTTTTATACTAGTTGCTAAGGCAAAAGCCCAAGAATAATTAAATAGAGGGGAAAGACCAACAATTCTCAGCCAAATAAATGACCCACAAACTCTTTTAAACCAGCCAAATAAATGGCCCAAACGACTGAGCTCAATCCGTGTGAAAACTAATTATATCAGCCCACATTTTAATCCTAAACTCATCAAGCCCACTACTTACTTCAAATTTCATCGCCTTCTATCCGACCCGGTCCGACCCGACTCTTCCTCTTCTAAAAACAAAACCTAACAAATGCAGCCCTAATCCCTTTTCAGCCGCCTCCTCTCTTCTTTCTCTCTCTATACACTCACTTCTCATCCATTTTAGCTAAAAACTTAATCACCTTTCAACCATGGCAGATTCAAACAATGCCATTTTCGTGCAAACACTGTCTCTTTCCTCTTCCAAACAAGAAACCATTTAGCTTTCAGCAATGGCAGATTTATGTCTACCTATTTTCATATACAAGTTGTCTATACGCTCGCTTTACCTGAGCTCTGTCGTTTGACAGAGAATCAAATCGTTTTCGGATGTACTGAAACCGAATCACGTGATTATCTGCCCAAAGTGTTTTCAACGTTCAGATTTGAACGACCATTTTGACTCAATTTTGAATTTGAGAGTTCAAAATCCCGCCCGAACCGAAACCCTAATTTTTACACCTATATATACAGCCTTAAGCCATAGCCGAAGGGAGGTTTTTGGTGGGGGAGAATACTCTAAATTTGGTGCTACTTTATCCCTTAACATTTCTGATAGAAGCATTCTCTGGGTTTTTGATTTTGAGACTCTTGTTCTCGAATCGTTTGTCGAATTCGAGCGTAGATTCGAGACCCTCGACGTCCCATTTCACTGTACGCAAAACAGGTCAGAAATTCCCCTTTTCACTCTATTTTAAGTTCTGTTCCATGTAAATTGATGTAGTTAGATTCGCTTAATTTAGTATGATTTTGATTAGACGTGGTGATTAGCTATTTTGCGAAGTGGTTTCATGTAGTCCTTTAAATGTTTTGTACTGTTTGTATAAACGTTTGTTCTCGTATTTATATTCAGTTTCTTTGGTTCTTGTGTATTGAGTGCGTTAGCTGTGTTTATGATCCATGTTTGGTTCGAATGTTTAGTTTACGGTTGTAATTTAGCTTAGTCGTTATAAATTAAGTATCTATTCAGTCACCAGTATGAGTATGGTTGGGTTGTGACTTCATTACTGCTTAGTTATGTGGTCGGTAAAATAATTAGGCTCACGGGTTTATTCACGACGTAGTCTTGGTCTAACATTATTTAGCGATACATATGAATTCGGTCCGCTTTCATGTATTTGTGTGTCTGAAGTATGATTCATGTTGCGCAATCCTGAACCTGTTCATTTCATTTGTGATTTGGTATGTGTCTCTATTCCATTCGGTCTGCTCCAGCTAGAATTAGTTTGGACCATCTGATCATTTCTTTATTAAAGTTGAATCTGGTTAGACTCACTTAAGAAGGCTGTATGCCTTTGTAATGATGTTTGTTGGACTTGTAAGGATATTGGGATTGTTATACCCATGTTAACACGTTAAATTGAATATGCTGAAAGTTTGTTTACATGATCAAATACTGGGTATGCGATCTGTTTGGTTCACATTTATGCTCCCAAATTCTCATGTCAATTAACTTCGATACCATACTGAGGTCGTGCAAGATGATATACCTGCTACTACATGTTTGACTGATGTTACGGCTGTGTTTTAAGAAAGTTGACTGCTGCCATAAAGAATGCAACTGAACTTGAAATTAATTGATTAAGACTAAGTTTTGCTGCATTTCGGATCGAGTGATATTTCCTAGAGAGGCACACCGCTGCTGCTGTATTTCTTTTTAGACGGGTAGATGTTATAACTAATGACCCAATGCTCTGTGTTTTGAGATTGTTAATTGCTGCACATTTAGGCTACAATGTTATTGTATTTTGAGGCTAAATACTTACCGCCTGAACATTCCCCGAGGGACTCGTTGAGTTTTTGCTATTATTGATCTGTTTGAGTTTATAGTTTTACATGTTTAACATTATCCTTTGGTTATATACTAATTCTTCTCCTTTCTTTTTTATGCATGACATCGCGCATACGAGTCCAAGCGACTCGTTTCCTCCCGCATTTGACGTTGGGCCGAAGCCCAATGAAACACCTCTTCCGCGTCAGCCCTCTTCTGTCCGCAGCCCAATAAGAAAACAACAGCAACAGCTGTTGATCGGGCCAAGGCCCAACAACGACGGGCCCCTCGTAGCTTCAAAATGGCCGATTTAGCCTCATCGCTCTTTTTATTTCATTTGTGTGCATTTAATGTGCATAGTATGACTAGCATTCTTTTTGTTTTATTAATTTAGATAAACCTTAGTGGCATTAAGGATTTTTTTTAATTTAGTAAATGGGTAGGAAGAACTAACAATTAATACCATGAGTTTCATTTTCTTCCTTTATATTATAGTTACTTATAGTATCTTAATATCTATTTTCAAAATAACTGATTTCTAAATAGCATATTTTGAATTAAAAGAGTTATGTCCTATTTATTACTATCTTAGAAAATTTCGAAACACCACTAATATGCATACATAAAATCAAATATACTTTATAAGTAACTCTTCAAGTTTGAATCAATTGCGTAGACTTTTAGCTAAGCATAGTTAATAAAAAAGGAAAAAAGAAAACTCACTTCTTTGTTGAATCCTATTTATACAACTAAATTTTTCTACATTGTTATATTCATATAATATAGTTTATCTAAAGTTCAAAACTACTAAAATCTCATCTCACAAACTATTATTTACATGCAAATTATCATATTTTCTACAAGTCTTATTTTAAATAACATTATTACATCATTACATCTTACTTTAAGATTTTAGCAATATATTTATAAGTTATTTTCCAAAAACATTTAAAATGTCATGTTTACACTATTAGCCTAATTAATTATAAGTCCGGTCGGATTAACCATTATTAGTGGAACTTAGAGGATGCCTAATACCTTCCCTCTAGGTTAGTTGAACCCTTACCTAGATCTTTTTGGTTTCGTAGACTTTAAAAACAAATCAACTTTAGGTAATAACTTTAATTAACCATAGGTGCCCTAATTCACCGTAAATAATTAGGTGGCGACTCTTAACTTTAATTAACCCCGGAATTACCGGGATGTTATAAACTATTTTGACCCTGGTTAAAATAGGGTATGACATACAATATTTGTTTTCATTAGAATAGTTAACTTTTCAAAATAGCATTATTACATATGTTGAGCTAAGGAATCATGATTTGTTATTACTATCTTAAAAAATTAAAATGTCATCAATATGCAAAGATGAATTCAAATGCGTTTTAAACATTTTAGATTCATCCGTTTATACATTTCTTTTAGCCAAATATAGTTAAATAGAGTTAATGAAAGAAAGAAGACCCATGCCTTTTTCATCATATAAAAATAAGTCTAGGATTTTCTATATCACAACATTCATATAATATAATTTTTAGTTCGCATTTGCTAAAACCTTCTCTTTGAAAATTATTATGCATAAGTAAATTATTGTATTTTCCACAAGTATTATTTATATAGCATCATTATATTTTCCTTCAAAATCTTAATAACCTTTATAAATTTTATTTTAAAATAGTATTTAAAGACATCTTTCATGCAACTTATTATTTTTGTAAATCCTATTTTTAAACAACATTATTACATTTTCTTCAAACTTTAGCAATATTTGTAAGTCACTTTTAGCTTTAAATAATTAACCTAAGTTTGGCCGGATAACCGTAAGTTAACGGATCCTAAAGGATGCCTAACCCCTTCCCTTTAGGATAATATAGAACCCTTACCTAGAATCACTGGTTAAGCAGACTATTAACGGAGGTTAGTTTTACCTTAAGTTAATAATTAGGTGCCCTAATTCACCTTAAAATTAATTAGGTGGCGACTCCTTAAAATCAATCAATAGGAATCTCCAATACGTTATACTCTAATTTTGACCCCGGGTTAAAATGGGGTGTAACACACATATGACTGAGAAATCAATGGGAGTAACCCTTACACCCTTTTCCTCAGCTCTACTCTTTCAATACAACACCATATTTATGCTTTTTCCTATCTCGGTTTTCCAAATAAAAGTTATGCGGTACTCTGACCATTATAAAAACAGAAAACAGCCAAATGGCAAGATTGAAAAAAAAGAAAAAAAAAAAAAAGACCATACTAGTTATTAATACAAACATACTTTGAGGAGAATGTGAACGGAAACACATAACAAATACCAATACTCTTAAAATTCCTCTACTAAGCGTACCAAACAAATACAAATTCAGTTCAAAGTTCAAAACATACCTTAACCCTATGAATAAAAGGAGTCCCGGTCGTTCTTCCTTTTGTGTTGACAGCCTTTTATGTTTTTTCTTTTCCCCGAAGCAAAAAGGAGCGCCTCTTTATTTATTCGGGGACAAAGCCGCAAAGGTGCAAATATACTCCTCAATTTTGCGATTTAGAGAAGATATATTTTCATTATAAAAGTAATATATATATATTCTTGTCATTATAAAATAGTACAAATATACCTCTAACGTTATAAAATAATGCATATATAACCTTTTTGCTGATGACGTTTTTAAAAAAAAAATTATTTAGGTTATTTTTTAATTAAAAAAATATCACGTGACTTTTAAAAAAAAGTCTGCCTATTTTTCTTGAGTAGACATATTTTTCTAAAGCCAAATGATAATTTTTTTCTAGTGTCTCAGGTGTGGTTAGTTTAAAAAAATATTTCTGTGACTTAGAAAAAATAAGTCTATCCATTTTTTTAAAAGAATCAGACCCCACCAACCAGGAAAAAAATCACTATGTGCGCTTTAGAAAAGTATTTCTACTCAAGAAAAATGGGTAGACTTTTTTTTTATAGTCAGGTGACATTTTTTTTAATTAAAATATAACCTAAATGATTTTTTTTAAATCTCGTCAGCGAAAGGAGTATATTTGCATCATTTTGTAACGGCAGAGGTATATTTGTACTATTTTATAACAGCAGGGGTATATATACATCACTTTTGTAACGAGACTTATATTTACTCTAAATCGCAAAATTGAGAGTATATTTACACCTTTGCCCCCACATATTCGGTGAAGGGTCAAAATAGAGAAAATGAGTCAAAAAGGTCCTCTACAAACTGAATAGAGGTCCATGGCCCTTTATTTTCTTTTGAATTATTTTATGGGACAACTACGTCTATATACATCTTAAGGAGAAATATTTACGAAACGTGATGATAGTTTTATATTTAAAAAACATAACATTACAAACCCTATACAAAACATGAAAATATTTTTTTTAAATATATTTTTTTTAATTTTTTTTCACTCAAAATTTTATGTATGAAATGTGTATATCTCGCTCAAGGCTTAAAAAGTTCGCTCAAAATTTAGTGTATGAAAACGGTATGAAAAATGTATGAAATGTGTATATCTCATTCAAGGCTTTAAAAATCCGCTCAAAATTGTGTGTATGAAATTTGTATCTCGCTCAAGTCTTAAAATTTCGCTCACATTTTTGTGTATAAAGTTCATGTTAGATTTCTGTAAAATTAATACAACTACAACAACATTGTCTACAACTTTGATACAACATTCAAGACTTAAAATAATCGCTCAAATTTTTGTGTATGAAACGTGTATATCTTACTCAAGGCTTAAAAAGTTGGCTCAAATTTTATGTATGAAGAATGTATGAAATGTGTATATCTCGATCAAAGCTTAGACATTACACTCAAAATTTTATGCATGAGAATGGTATAAAATGTGTATATCTCGCTCAAGACTTAGAATTTCATTCACATTTTCGTATATGGCTCATATTAGGTTTCTGAAAATTAATATAACTACAACAATATTGTAACAACTTTCATACAATATTCAAGGCTTAAAGTTTTCGCTCACAATTTTGTGTATGAAAATTATATTAAAAATTTCGCTCATACATACACATTTCATATATTTTTCATACAGCTTTCATACACAAAAATTTGAGGTAATTTTTTAATCCTTTGAGCAAAAAAATATAATTTTTTTTTAAATATAAAAATTATTTTTTAAAAAAAAATTAATTTTTTTAATTTTGAGGTAATTTTTTAAGCCTTTGAGCAAAAAAATATAATTTTTTTTTAAATAATATAAAAATTATTTTTTTCAAAAAAAATTAATTTTTTTAATTTTTCAAATATATATATATATATATATATTTTGGGAAAAAATATATAAAAATCCGTCATATTTCGTAATATATCATTATGTTTTGTAAATAAGGAAAACTATCGTTACGCTTCGTAAATATTTCTCCCAATATGTATATATATATATATATATATATATATATATATATATGTAGTTTTCCCTTATTTTGTTCCTTATTTGCTTAGTTGGCAGAGGGAGTTGCCTTATGAAGGACTAAGCTGCAAATAAAAAAAATAAAACACTTACTCCCCTTGTCCCCAAAAAGATTATCCTCCTTTCCTTTTTAGTCTGTCCCAAAAAAATTATTCTCTTTTTATATTTAGAAACAATTTAATTTTATGAGATGATTTACAGCCA
The DNA here is from genome assembly GCF_029784015.1 of Lycium ferocissimum. NCBI lineage: Eukaryota > Viridiplantae > Streptophyta > Magnoliopsida > Solanales > Solanaceae > Lycium > Lycium ferocissimum. The sequence continues at coordinate 57,066,764 of NC_081347.1, forward strand.
CACAAATATCTAAGGCTTGTTTTGGACCACACATTTCAAATTTTTTATTTCTTAAATTTTATATCAAGTTAAAAGAGGATAATCTTTTTGGAACGGAGGGAGTATAATAATAACAAGGAAATTATAACCTTTTTATTTGACAAAGGTTCCGTTACCTCTACCGTGGCAGAAAGAAACAATGAGAAACTCCTCCCTCCCAACAAACCTTCAATTGCCGCCTTTGATATTGCAGATTTTCTTCTCCTTAAGAGACCTTTCTGGTATGTTCACTTCTATATGCTTCTTTGCGTTCTACTCTTATTGGATACTTTTCTTTGAATTTTCTACTTTCTTGTTTGGAGAAGTACTAGTGAAATTTTGATTCTGATTTGCGATGTTCATCCTGTGCCGAATTCATTTTTTTGTTAAGTTACATTACTGCAGTTTTTCTATTGCAACTAGTTGTGTGGTAAATAATACTTTCGGCGATTTAATTTTTTTTTCGGTATCGGAAAACTTTCTATTGAAATTTTCTAACAGCTTGTTGGGATGGTTGTTACCTATTGTATTGTATTGTATTGTGTAAGATAGTTTAAATATAATGGTTGTTTTGATTATTACTTATAATTTTATTGTATCGTATACTTAAATCCATCGTTATGTAACGATGAAAAGTCCCGTTTTATGTAATGACATATTTGGTGAGATCGTCGTAGGTTTATTCTTCAAATTGCTAGTGTCCGTCATCGTGTGATGACGAAAAACGATACAATCTATTCAAAAGTTGTATTCATCAAAACAATACAATACATTATGAAATAATATGTAACAACCATCCAAACAAGGTGTAAATTTGGCATAAAATTTTTATTTTTATTTTGCTCTGACCTTATAATGTTATAGAGTCCTTTTTTCTTTCCCTCATGTAACTGATGATAGGTGGTAGCATGTGTTACTTAGGAGAGACGTTATATGTTGTAGGATCGGCTTTAAGATAAAGAATTGATTGCATAAAGTGATTGCTCTGGTTCCGTCTCACTATTAGTATGGAATATTAGAAGGAACCAGTTGTACGTGATTTTGTTCGATGCTTAATCTTTCTTTCTGAATATGACAAAGTTTGGTAAATTTCTTATATGAGTAGAATTTGTTTGTTACATTAGTTGTTGATAAAAAGATGAATAACCGCAGGCTAGGGATATATTAGGATGGTTGGAATTTCTTTCAATACCCTTAATGTGAGGTTTCGAGTTTGAGTCTTAAAAATAAGAAAACCTCTTAATAGTAGAAGAGGTCATATAATCGAAATAAACCGGCAAAGCTGTTGAGAGAGCCGTAAAGATTGCCAAGGGAGAGAAACCAGAGAAGACCCCAGTGAATTACACGGTAGCTGGCTTATCGGCTGCATTTGAGGTTTATATCTTGCTCTTTTGTTCCTTACATCTGTTAGATACTCCCAAACCTTCTTATTTGCACTTTTTATTATATCAAAGTATGTGTTGAACTCATTAACTGTATAAGCTTTTGAAGCTTGCTGAAAGGTTTTCTGAAGCTCGTAGCATTTGAAATTGTTGATTAGATTTTCCCATAAGTGAACTGCACAACATCCATGATGTGCCACACTGTACACTTCAGCAATAGCTTTTATTATGCTCCCATGATGATCTGAAATTAAACAAAGCTCGGCGTCATCAGGGATGCAATTTTTTAATTTTTCCATGAATCACTTCCAAGACTTATTATTTTCTGAATCAACCACTGCAACTGCAAGAGGATAAATATGCCTATTACCATCTTGTGCGCTTGCGCAAAGCAATACATCTCCTTACCTTGCGGTCAAGAAGGTCCCATCAAACAAATAACTTTTGTCAAGAATTGAAATCCATGCAATGCTGCACCATAAGCAATAAAACAATACTTGAATCGATTATCCTCAAGTTCATAAGCTGTCACCGTTCCAGGATTTCTTCTCTTAAGTGCTTCAAAATATGCTGGTAAGACTGCATACCCAAGTTCAGGACTGCCTCTCACCTTTTCCATTGCCTCTTGTCTTGCTTTCCATGCCCTCCAATACTGACATCACAACCAAGCTCTTTTGGTGTAGGGCCTATGCCACAACCAAATCTTGACATGCACAATTCAGCGATTACATCATATGAAGCTTGTCTATGTCCCTTTGCTGCACTTTTAAGTCCACAAGTATGATAACCAACATAAGTTCTAACTTCAAAATGGTTGGATGTTCCCATCTTCTTGAATCGAACCCGCCAAGTGCACCCCTCAACCACACAAGCTACTACAACCAACGACGGATTAAACCTATTTCTCTTGTATTGAAATTTACCCTTCATCGCAATCATTTTTAGGTTCTTCAACACTTCTTCCTTGCCATCAAATATTTTTCCTACACACAAATCCGAACCATCACTAAATTTGAGTACTTCATCATCATTAGCTTCATTATCATCCTCATGTGTCACCCCATCGTCTAAATTATCCAATGCCAATAGTCGTGAATGAAGTTTATCCAAAGCCAAAACACCAACTTCTGTAGTTTCCCCACCTACATCGTGTTCTTCGTCACCACTTTTTTCACCAACATCTGCAACACCCAAATCATCCTCACAATATGTATCAACCCCAAAAAATGTATCATCAGCCATAACAATTTGTTCTTCCAAATCATTATCATTATGATCATTAACTACCCCAAAGTTGTTACTCACATCATAGAGCAATGGATCAAGAGTGCTAACTTTTTCTACCACATCACTATTATCATCCAAAGATACTCCAAGTACAGGTCCTGCTCCACGCTCATCAAACACTCGAAAATACACACGCAAATCATAATCATCTTTCAATGGAAAATATGATATGTCATCAACTATTCTATCAATTATCCTCCGCTTGTACTTTAGGTTCAATTTAGATGGATCACAATTTAGATCACAACGTTTATGAATTTCATTCACCAACTCTTGATACGTTATTCCATCCCCAACACCAGTCACCTTCAATATTAACTTGGATGACGAACCTGTGGTTTCAACTTCCACACACACAAATTTATCTCCCATTATCACACCTGCAATGTAAATGAAAATTAATTAGTAAGATTGTTTATTTTATGACAAACAAATTTATACGATCTTAAATATTACATAAGCGATCTCTAATAATAAATAGGCGATCTATGACTTTTTCATAATCTCTCACTTTAAAAAAGGATACAACTTGAGTGGTCCATAACAAGTAAAGCCATGTTGATTAAGAGAGGGTTTTTTACTTGAGCACATTATAATGCACAACATTGCATCTGTTGACAAATACGGTGGAGATAACAAAGTGTATACCTTGTTCTCTCTAATATATATACCATCCTCAAAATGAATATCTTGTTTTGAAGTTTCACAACACTTTCAATAAATGCATAAAGAACATGTATAGAAAAATATGACAATATGTTTCCTACAGATTTTAGTCTGTCATTTGTCACCATATAAACCTCGTTCATGATTGAGTGAATTTTTTGTTTGTACTTTTCTACTATCTAGATGCTGGTAATAATTGATAAGCGATCAACAAAAAACACGTAAGCGGAGGTTTCAGAATGATTAAAAATCTACTAGCCAAAGCACATTCACCCAAAAACATCAACAATGGATCACTTTAAGTAAAAGGCATGAGTATTCAAGTCATGTGAACTTACCTATAGCAAGTTCGAATTAAATTTTGATTGACCCACTTCGTGTAACAATGGAGAATTAGTTCACCCGCTTGTTGTATAACACTAGAAGATATTCAGAAACAATAATCGATGCTTCAAACTGTTTTACAAATTGCTGAGAACTCAAGAAAGCAAAATTGCTAGACAGTTTCTTCAGTATTCGCTCAAAAATGGCGGATAACCACGTAGGGAAACAAAAAAGGGCAAACTTTTGATTTTTGCAATATGCCCCTTACTTTCTTGCTTATTTCAATAGGACGCCCTTAATGATGACATGTCATTATTTTTTAGTGTTAGCGGGACCCACAGGGTCATCAACTAAATTTTTTAGTAAAATTTTCTCAAATAATTTACTTTTTAGGCTACTTTAATTTATAACTACAAGTTCATTATTTACAATTCGTATTTGGTTTTTCCTATATTTAGGTCCTGGACGCGCATAAATATAATAAAATACGGACTAAATACACTGAAGCTGTTGAGAAATAATGCCTCTATTTAAGGAAAAAAATCTTTTGCAAACTAACAGAAATCTGTTTTTAATGTCCCATAAATCACGCAGATCTCATTCTCTTCCATATCTAATCACATATCTCATTCAACATCTAATCATTCACATAAAATTTGAATTCAAAAACTCTCTTCATATTTTTTCCGAAAATATAACTAAAAAAAAAAAAATCTCTTTTTAATGTTCCATAAATCACACAAAGCTTGATTTGTTCATCAATCGAATTGCATAGTGACAAGTTGAGATTGTCTCCCGATGCTATGACCATCGGTTTTGTGTTCGTTATTAAAAATATTCAATGAAATTACATTATTAAAAATCAAAATGTTCGTTACAAAAAATATTAGTTATTGAGTGCAATAAGCTCATATTGAATATTATTTAGTAACTTTAATAAGATGGGAAAACTTGACTCCATAAAAAAACTTTAATCCCTAAGGGTGGCTTTTGATTCACTGTATTTATCTATATTATGATTGTATTTTTGAGTGTATTCTAATTTATCCGGGCTTTTGATTCACTGTATTTATCTGTATTATGATTGTATTTTTGAGTGTATTCTAATTTATCCGTAAGATTTGAATCGTAATGAATATATTTACAGTATATTATTTTGTGTGTATTTTAGGAGTATTAAAATTGTTCTTTAATTTTTGAACTATATTGTACAGAAAAATGGATTTTATGGTTCAATAATGAATTCAAGTGTACCATGAATATATAGAGAAAATGCATGGAACTCTTCCTGGTTCATCAATAAAATATAGTGAAAACATGTAGGAAATACAAACTTGATATTGAAATGCACTTTGTAATTTTTTAGCAGTAACTATACAAGAAAAATATAAATGTAATAAAAACAGAATTCAAATCTATGATTAGACTATACAACAAGCGGGATCATTACCTAAATACATAAAACTTCTTCTAAAATCTTCATAAAAATAATGACGCAATAGTGATGTTATACATCAAAAAAAAGTTGGAGAAAAAAAAAACAATTTAAAACATAAACTGTTCTGTCTACAAATCTACTCCTGAACATCTACTAAAATCACTGCATCATAATCAACCGTAGCCTTGATAGGGTATTGGTGGTTGCTCGTTATCAATAAATGCATTCAGGGTTGCCTTGTCGATTTGCGTCGTATCTCATACGGAGAAATTTTGCATCAATTTCAGCTGGAATGCATCAAGATATACTGAAACTTTACATTAACAAAACATGAAAAAAAAATAATATAACAAATTAACCACAATAAATAACAACACATTCAAGATATACTTAAAATATACTATAAATATAATGCAAATATATCAATGTTGTTATAGCCCGTATTTCGTACGTTCGGATATTGCGAGACAATGGTGAGAAGTTAAGGACAAGACTGTGTTCTAAAATAATTTTAATGTACTAGTTGTTAGGAACATTATTTATGAACATTGGTATTATGGAAATGTTGAAAAAGGCTAAGGGTAAAAAGGAAAATTCACAAAATGGCCATGGAAATAATGTGGAAGGCTAGGGTCGAAATGGTAATATTGAGGGAAGTCGAGGGGCAAAACGGGAATTTCACAAAAAGGGCTCATGAAGGTTCCAAAAAGGGGCATATTGGCCATGTGATGGAAAATATGGACTAAAGTGTATATGGTAAAATATTAAGTCATCTTTTAGTTTAATGAAATTCAAGAAAAAGAGAAGAAAATTCTAGAGAAAGGATGATGACAAATAAGTAGTCATCTTTGAAAATTCAAAGAAAGGGGGGAGAAAAGGAAAGAAAATTCTAGAGAAATTGAAGGGAATCATGTGTTTATATTCTTATTTTGAGGGACCTAATTATAAACATGGACAAGTGGTGGGAGATATATATTTATATATGTAAGTTGTCATCATTTTAAGGAGAGAAAGACTTGGAGAGAAAGAAAAAAAGAAGGAGGATTCGGCCAAACATGGCCTAGAGAGAATGAAGGAGAAAAATTATTTTTCCCTAGCATTCCAAGTAATTGGAAGGTCATCTACAACATGGAAGGGTTGTTGGAACAAGAACATCACTCATTTGCACAAATTCATAACCCTAGTCAAGTGGAAAGTTGAAGGAAAAAGGTAAGAACTAATCTTCCTTTATGTATTATGGATGCTTGGTACATGTTATGGTACGAAAAAATGAAGGAAAAACATGAAATCAATGGTATTGAAGTGTGGCCGTGTGGTGTGTGGTAATGGCCGAGTATATGTGTGTTGTGTTGTCTTGCAAGGGAAGAATGGATTGATTCTATGTAGAACGTTTGTTGTTGTTGTAATGTATGAAAAGATGAGAATTCATGGAAATGTGCATGTAGTATATATAGCATGTTGGTTGTTATTGAAATGCTAAGAAATGAGTAAAAATGCATGGAAGTATGTACAAAGTGTGGTGGTCGTGTGGTCCTGGTATGATGTAGGAGAAAATGAAACAATTCTATTTAGCATTTTGATTGTTATGTTGTTGTTATATGGTATAGAGATGGATGAAAATGCATGAAGACATGTAAGGAGTGATTATGGTCGAAATAGGTGTTTTGGTAAGTTAGTGTAAATTGAGGTAATTTGATATTCTAGTTGTTGTCGGTATGGATCATGTAATGTGTAATGAAGGTTGTTGTCGAAGTTAATGCGTACGAATGATCATGAAATACATGGTTGTTGTGGAATTGGAAGGTTTCGGGTAAGGTAAAATGTTGATTGAGTTGTTGAAAGATTATGTGAATTAAATTGAATTGAATTGAATTGAATTGAATTGAATTGAATATGAATGGAATGTTGTTAGTAAGATTGTTAGCATTGTTGTTGGTTTGGCCGAGTTGAATTCTCGGATTGTTGTTAATAGATGAATTGGGCCGAGCCATATTCTCGGGACGGTGTATTTACGGGGGGAGATCTTGCGAAATTTCGGCGAGTATTACACATAAGTAAATGTATTTGAAGAGTTAAGAGAGGCATATGATAATGAATCTAATGGTTGCATCAATTTTCTTGAATGTAGACTAACAAGTTGGACGGATAAGCGTAGCTAATAAGGCGCGGCACAGGTATGTTAAGGCTCGTCCTTTTTCCTTCTATGGCATGAATCATACGTTGCGATTTTATAAATGCTCCCATAACGTCCTTATTTTCAAAAGTTAGAAGTTATGATTTCAAAGCATGATTTCCTTTCTAAAAGTTTATGAATGTTTTCCAAAATATTCATTTTTCTCCAAAATCCAAGTTTTACGATTTTTGAAAGTTTTTATGACCAAAACAACGACTATGATTCTATGATGACAATGATGATGCCGGTATATGAGAAAATGACTAGGACGAATATGTCAAGGATATGTTCTTACCATGAATACGACGATATGAAATGTTAAGTCGTTTTTGGATAATGACTATTTTAAAGGTTTCAAAGTATATGAAATGATATGTTATGACCTTATTTCGTTTTATGTTTTCCGTGATGCTATCCTTGATTGATAGTCTCGCCTTATAATTGTTCCTTCAAGGTGAGACAAAGCGCCCATGATTATTCCATAAAGTAATCGGAGGTTACCGACCTTACGTCACTCCGACGGATACATGACTTTTCTTTGGGCTCTCCTGCATGCTTACATGATATATGCATATGATATATATATATATGTATATGGGGAAGTATGGGGAAAGGTGAGGCGCTATAGACGCATAGCCACCTGATCAGTTGGTAATATGATACCATCCCGGACGCGGGATGCCCGGACGCGGGATGCCCGGACGCGGGATATGTGGGTAAATGGATCGGGCCGAACGTTCCTCGGCATTATATATGTATATGGATCGGGCTGCACGTTCGCGCGCATTATATTATATTACATATGTATATGGATCGGGGCGCACGTTCGCAACAATATGATATGAGGATCGGGTGCACGTTCGCAAAGACTAAGCATGCATGGTATTCGCCAAAAAAGGACACTCATATGTACAGGTTGCTCTTCTATATCATGATATGTTCTATATTTCTTTTATGTCATTAATTATGTTATGTACCTCTCGTATATTATTATACATGCCTTACATACTCAGTACATTGCTCCATCGACGCCCCTTTTTGTGGGTATTGCGTTTCATGCCGCGCGGTACACTCGGACAAGTAAGAGCTATTGCGAGAAGACGTTCCGGCGGAGTTGGTAGGCTCCATTTGTACCTGGAGGTCGAGTCGGATTATATGTCTTTGTGCGGATTTGTTCGAAGTTAGAGACTTTGCGGACGAGTCGTGAGTCAGTGTCGATTTTGAGAGTGGGTCCATTAGCTAATATATTTTTATTACGCATTATGTTACAGAGTCTTTACGCTTACAGACTGTGTTTAAATTGAGAAACGACAAAAAGAAATTTTGAAAATTTTACTATGTATTTTACCTTGATTTGATTTAAGCATCCAAAGAGAATATGTGAGTAATAAGAGTCGGCCGGGTTCGCTCGGCTCGAATATGGGGTCGGGTGCCCATCACACCCTGGTAAGATCAGGGTGTGACAAATGTCAAATACCGTGGTTGTCACTACACACGGTGTGTGGTATCTTTGTAAAAATACACTTCAAATACACTGAATATACTACAAAATATACTTTGATAAAAAGTAAACACAAATTCAAAATCGCATAAATTTACAAGTGACAAATTAGGTAGAAAAAATATATAACAGACAATTAAAAACACAAACTAATTGAAATAATAAAAAATACGACAAAAATATACTTAAAATGTACGTAAAATACAGATCTGTTGAATTGAAAAAACGAAAAATTAACTGAAGTTCATCAGAAAATACAATAAAAAAATACTTAAAATGCAAGTAACAAATTAGGTAAAAAAAAATATATATATAACACACAATTAAAAACACAAAAACTAATTGAAATAATAAAAAATACGACAAAAATATACTTAAAATGCATGCAAAATATAGATCTGTTGAATTGAAAAAACGAAAAATTAACTGAAGTTCATCGTAAAAATACGATAATAATATACTTAAAATGCAAGTAAAATACATATCTCCTGAAGTGAAAAACAGGGTCATTAATAATAAAAAATACCTCTCCATCATCTTCCTCATCAACAGAAGGTTTCAGCACAAACAAGTTCAACCATTGACTTTGATGAATATTAATCCCGGTCCCTTGTGATTCGGGAATAGTTGCCTCACAAGATATTAGTATTATTATTATCACCGATCTTGCTTTCATCTACTTCAATATCCATGTCAGCACGATCACTCTTTAGTATGGAGAAATTGAGTGTTGAAAGAGAATGGCATTTTTTTTTTCACACAAACAAGCAGTTTAAACTTTCATAGCAGCAGAAGCGATATTTCAATACAGAAGACACATAGCAGTGGATGTATCTAAAATGCAGGAACAGAACACCAAAAAGAAAATACAACCCAACAAATAAATCATACATACAGCCCTTTGCACCTTGGCAAGATCACCTCCAGGAACAACAGTTGGTGGCTGATAGTTGATACCACACTTGAATCCAGTAGGGCACCAATCAACAATTGGATGGTGCGCTTAGTCTTGATAGGAGCCACAGCAGCATTCACATCCTTTGGCACAACATCGCCACGGAATGGTGATGATGATGATGGGATGAGCTATTTGAGTCTTCTATGTTTTAGGCAAAAATAAAAGAAAATCTTACATATTTTAGGTAATAGAGTTGAATTGGAACTTTAAAGGTTGAAATTAATGAGTAGTTAATACGAGAGTAAAAAAAGGAAGTGAACCAAATCGAGAATCGATTTGAAAAGCACGAAATTAGGGAGATTGGGAGTTAGAAAAGTAAATTTAGGAAAATGGAAGAGAGAGAAACGTGTGTAGCTAAAAAATAGGGATGTGGGGAGTGGTTAAAAAAGTGGATAGCTATAAGTTGTAAAAATATAATATTATAGCTACTAAACTTAATTATTAAAAAGTATAGTTATGTTCCATAAATATGTAACATAGTAAGTTATGCCAAGTAAAAATTACAATTTTTTAATTCTATTTGTCATAGACTTCTATAGCTATTTGTATAAGGCCATTTAGCTCGTTCACCCGTCAAGATGAGCGTGTTTTTAATTTTTTTCATTTTGTTTCAAAATAAGTGTTTCACGTAATAACGATGTTCTTTCCATTTTACTCTTATTTAAATAGAGAATTTTTTACATAACCAATAAACTACTACTAAAGAGCTACATCTTTTTCAAGATATTTATTTGGGTGTGTCCAAGCTAAAAACAATACTTCTTTTGAAATGGACGGATTATTGGTTACTTAGCTGATAAATGGTTGGTTCCGTTTGGACATATTTGGTTGAAGTTTGAAGAAAAGGTTGTACAGTATTTGAAGTTAATATTGAAGTTGAAAACAAGTTGGAATTGTTTTTTCCATGAATTTTTGAACTTTTGTGGATGGAAGATTACTTTACTTGAGATACTCAAACAAAATTTTCACATTTAAATATTTCTATTTAACATTGAAGTTAAATACATAGATAAAATTGCAAAATAAACATTGATTTGCAAAAATTGTGTGTCCAAATGCCTTTATAATTCAAACGTGAATTTTTAAGATATGTATATGGTTAAAATTTAATAGTTATATTGACATGGGATTGCACGTTCAGAAAGACCAGTACCCTTAAAATATGCGAAATTCACAGGGTCATTTGCACGATTGCCCTTCAAAGGCACTGGTCTTTAATTTTTGCCCCTCCAATTGGTGGTCTTTAATTTTTGTCATTCGCTAAAAGTCTCCTGGTTTCGGGTTCAAACCCCCATTCAGTTAAAAATTAAAAATAAAAATCACAAGGTAGAGTTTGGATTCGCAAGGCAGAGTTTCTAGTGAAGGCAAAACTCTGCCTTAAGGCAATTTTTTTCTTTTTACTTAGTTGGAATTTTACAAACCTCTACCTGAAGGCCTAACTTTTGCCCGAATAGGCCTAACTTTGCTACAAACCTTTGCCTTGCGAAATTCTTTTTTTTTTTTTACTGAGTCGGGGTTCGAACCTAGAACCTCGGGGTATTAGGCGAAGGGCAAAAATTAAAGACCACCAATTTGAGGGGCAAAAATTAAAGACCAGTGCATTTGAAGGACAATCCGCACAAAAAAAAAAAAAAAAATGAAATTCACAACATTTGCTTTCGTTAATAGTTTGGCCCAATCTTGTCCCTGCTGTTACTTAATTGGGCCAAGAAAATTATTTCGCACAAGAGCATAAGTAGAAGAGTAATCATGAAATTTTTGAACCTATATACATGCATTAAAGGCAGATTTGATCCATTTTAGTTCCTAATTGCAACTATGCAACAACTTGTGAAGTTGCATTTGTGAAGCAATTTGGTTATATTGTTGTGAGGTTTTTCACCAACTTAAGACATTACATAGGCATATTATGAGTCATTAAGAAACTTAACGTGTCATTTCGTATAATTTAATTAAATTAGAAGTTCCTGATAAAAACACAACAACCATAATGTTATACCTAAATATGAAGGGATAATGCACTATTACCCCCCTGAACTATACCCTAAGTTGCTACGACACACCTAACCTTTTCCTGGGTCCCATTACCCCCCTAAACTTATTTAAAACGGAATATTTACCCCCCCTAAACGCTGACGTGGCAAGGAGAGTGTGTCTCATTCTCTTTGAGAGAGTGAGAAACATAAAAAACAGAAAACTTAATTTTTTTCTTAAAAATCTGTATTTTCTTAAAATATGAAAATAAATCTAGTTTTCCAAATTAGTATTAAAAACGGGTTTTCCACATTTTAAAAAAAATAATTAATTTTTCCAAAATTTTATAAAAATTCAGTTATTTCACATTTTGACGAGAAAAATATTTTTTTTTCGGATTTTATTTGAAAAATAAAAGTGTCCTAAGAAAATAAAATCATGAAAATCAAGTTTTATTAAGACATTTTAAAAAAATAATCAAGTTTTCCATTTTTCCATATTTTAAAAAAATTCATGTTTTTAGCTTTGTTTTTTTTTTTTTAAAAAAAAAAAACGGTTTTTAAAAAAAATCAAATTTTCAATTTTTTTTTTTTTTTTAAAAAAGGGGTTTCAAAAATCATTTTTTTTTAAAGAAAATTCAGTTTTTTAGTCCATGTTTTCAGTTTTGTTTTTTTATTAAAAAAATTCAATTTTTTTTTTTAAATTGACACGTAGCCGATTTAAAAAAATAAAATAAATAAATACACATGTGGCAAGAGAGTATGTTACTCTCTCATATGAGAGTGGCATCAACGTTTAGGGGGTAATTATTCCGTTTTAAATAAGTTTATGGGACCCGGGGGAAAGGTAAGGTGTGTCGATAACTTCGGATATAGTTCGGGGGGTAATAATGCCTTATCCCAAACATGAATATTCATTACATTGTGGTTTGAAGTATAATCTGATTTCCTACTCTAAAGGCTATGTAAGCCTGTCAACCGGTTTTGTTTTACCGGTTTAACCAGTTTCGGTTAACCGTTTAATACATACCGGTTTGGTTTTGATTTTTTTGGGATTCGGAACCGGTTAAACCTGTAAAACCGGTCAGAATTGATTTTTTTTCTTTAAATGTAGCCGTTGGGACATTGGGCTGGATCGTTGGCCAACGGTCCATTTGCAAAAATGGCCATTGCCAAACGGTTCCAAACTCCCCTTTTGGCCCCCCCAACCCCGCCAAACTTTTTTTTTAACACTTTAACCCATCCCCCACCCCTATATAAACCCCTCTCCATTTTCATTTTAATCCACACCAATTCACTCTTCTTCTCTCTCAATCTCTCAATTATAGTTACTTTGTAACAATTAGCCACTTTAAATTTCTCTCAATTAAATATTATAAAGTCTTATTCTAGTTTCAATTATTAGTTTTGCAATTATAATATTATTGGTGGAGTTGGTGATTTTGCAACAATCCGAAGTAGCTTAGGTGGATTTGCAATTCTAGCCGCCTTCACTTTGTTGGAAATTAGTCCAGCAATTTGGTACTTTCGTTCCAACTCTATCTTTATTTTTTGCTATTTAATTTATTCAATTTAATTTGTTGCAATTTATTTTCTTGTGATTTATTTGAGTGTGATTTAAATTAATTCTATTTAATAATGGCGAAGAGATTTAGACGTGGTACCGGTAGTAGTTGTATTGTTAGGGGTGAGTTTAATGAGGAAACATTTATGAACGAAACACCTAATTTAGGTATTGATGTTGGTGGAAATAATCCACTTTTAGATCATGAGACAATGCAACAACATTATACTGACACTTTTAATGAAATTGATGATGATGAAACACAAGCCCCGAAAATCCCATAGAGATACAGTCCCGTACAATCACACATACACAAGACAAACCGCCAAAAACTTGTAAGCCAACCGCTAAAATTTGAAAATTTATGATTAAGAATAAGGAAAGCCAAACATGACTAAATGTATCATATGTGGACAAGTATTTGCTTTTAGGCAACAAAATAATAAGGATGATGGAACGGGTACACTAAATAATCATATGAGAGTTAAACATATGGATGTTTGGGGAGAGCAAACGGGTTCAAATGTGGGGGGTATTCAAATGACGATAGACCCACGAACCGGTAAAATTTTTTGCTATGACAAGAAAAAAGAGCGTGTAGAAATAGCTAAAATGGTTGCTTTTGATGCTCTACCATTTTCCTTTCCTTCGGGTTTGGGGTTTGTTACTTATATTCAACGTTGTTATAATCCGTTATTTGAGGGTATTCCTTGAAGTATTTGTAGAGCGGATGTTATAGATTTGTTTAAAAAATATAGATTTTATTTACGCCATGTATTTAATTCTTTAAATTGTAATGTTTCTCTTACCGCCAATTTGGGTCTTAGTCTTAACAAGTTGGATTTTTTTGCTATTACATGTCATTGGGTTGATGATAATTGGGTGATGCAAAAAAGAATTATAGCTTTTTTATATGATGAAGGGAAAGGTCGTCACGATGGAAAATTTTTAGCAGATTCAATGTCTACTATTATGAGATTTTTTAACATTTATAGAAAAACACTTTATATTGCTTTAGATAATGCTTCTAATAATACAAAGGCGATTAGTCTTTTAAAAAGGGAATTAAACCCTCCGCTAAAAAATATTTTTCATGTGAGATGTAGTTATCACATTTTAAACTTGATTGTTAAAGATGGTCTTGAGTGTTTTGAAGATTCTATTCAAAAGTTAAAAATGCGGTTCCGTTTCTTTTTTGTAATGCTAATAGGGCAAGAATGAGAGATTTTAAGAATTCTTGTGTGGAAAATAGCCTTAGACCTAGGAAATTCAAGTAGAAGTTGAGACTAGGTGTAACTACACTTACATTATGTTACAACAAGCATATGATTATAGGATTCCCATACAACAAGTTCACAACCATTTTAATACAAATAGTGATGATTGGTTAAATATTACCGATTGGGAAGATGTTAAGGAATGTGTTGCTTATAATGCAACTCTTGCTTTTTCTAGACAATTCTATCCCACGGTAATCGGAATTTTAGCCTACTTAGCGGAAATAGCTAGAGTTTTACAAGAGTATAAAAATAAATCCGGTTATCAAGCGGCTATTTTTAATATGACAATAAAATTTAGGAAGTATTTTTTTCCATCCCAACTTTATTTATATTGGGTTCTCGTTTAAATCCTTATTTAAAAATGTCTTATACTAGAGCATTGGTTGGTCAAATTTATACCTTTTTAGAAATTGAAGAGGAAGTTGAACCATTTTTAGCTGACGCCGAGCTCACGATTAATGCCGCGTTTAGAAAAGTTTTTAGTCATTATTCTAATTTGGAAGAAAATGCTACACCGTTGCTCCACGCCCTACTACTTCTCAAAGTAGCAAAAAGGGCTTGTCGGGTTTGTCGCATTTAAAAGTTTTACATTCACATCCAACTCCTTCTCATAATGCAAACTTTGATGAATATCACTTTTATTTGATGCAGCCAAATGTGGATATCAAGGAACTAGATGATTTGGACGTCTTAGCATGGTGGAAGAAATACAAGGCGAGTCATCCGGTATTTTCAATAATGGCTCGAGATATCCTTATGGTTCAAATATCAACCGTGGCTTCGGAGAGTCCATTTAGCCAAGACAACAAATTGGAGGCCATAGACACTCATTATCCAGATTTAGCTTGCAAGTACTAGTGTGCATTCGCGATTGGATTAGATCGGAGCGACGCAACCAAAACTTACAAGCGGTGGAAGCCGAAGAGGAAGAGATTGAAGATTTGATAGCAAGTGGAGTGGACCAATATGAAGACTTTGAAGATATCTCCATGACCGATTATGATATGGCGGATATTAGCCTAATGATTGACACTTTTTGATTTTATTAATCTACTATTTATTTGTAACTCATGTATTATTTGCAAGTTAAAAAAAAAAAAAACTACAACTTGCAAATAAATGTTATCCACGAATGAATAAAATATATGGCTCATTGAGCTTTCTTCTATTTACTTGTGTTCATATTTTTACTTATATTAAGTTAGGAATATACCTAAAATATACTAAGAATATACTTATAATATACATCTACTTAAATTAAAAACTAGAAAGTTATATACTTGAAAAATAACTAAAATATACTAAGAATATACTTATAATATAAATATACTTAATTTATAACATAGGAATTTATAAACTTAGAAAAAACTTAAGCTATAAATAACTTAAGTTATAATACATATAACTTAAACATATATAAGTGTATATATATATATATATAACTTATATAACCTAAGCATATTGATATATATAAGTATATTCTTAGTATATTTTATGTATATGTAGTATAACTTAAGCATATAACTTAATATATATACACGTATATGTTGTTAGTCAGTAAATATATAAACTTTACTTATAAACTTATATAACATATGTAAATATACCTACAATATACTAATAAATACTACTCCCTCCGTTTCAATTTATATGAACCCATTTATTTGAGCACGACATTTAAGAAAGAGGTAAGACTTTTGAAACTTGTGGTTCAAAATAAGCCTTGAAAATTTGTGTGTTCGTAAATCATTCATAAAGTGAATTTGTTTTCAAATTAGGAAAGAGGTTATTCATTTTGGCACGGACTAAAAAGAAAATAGGTTCAAACAAATTGAAACAGAGGGAGTATAATATATATATACTATACAAAAAACAAAAAAAAAAGGATTTTCTAACGTTTGGATCGCTCCGGTTCCGGTTTCCAGTTTGAAACCGGTAAACTGAAACCGGTGGCCCGTTCCGATTTTTAGACCGGAAACCGGCCGGTTTTCTAACCGGTTACCGGTTGTTATACCTCATTTTAACTGGAGTCAAAATGGTTTACAACATTCCGATAATTTCGGGGTTAACTAAAGTTAAGGAGTCGCCACCTAATTATTATGGTGAATTAGGACACCTAAAGTTTATTAAAGTAATTGTCTAAAGTTAACTCTATTTTAAAATCTACGAAACCAAAAGATTCTAGGTAAGGGTTCAATTAATCTAAAGGGAAGGTATTAACCATCCTTTAAGATCCATTAACGATGGTTAACCGGCAGGACTTAAAGTTAATTAAAAAGGCTAAGAAAGTCATTGAAAACTTTGATGTTGAAAATGGGTGTCGTTTGAAAAATTCGGCTTTTAAATTAGACTTGATTCTCAAATGTGGCCACTTGAAGTAAAGATAAGCAAAAGTTAAAGAAAACGTCATTTCCAGGAAGAAGGTTAGACTTTGAATATTTTAACCAGAAGAAAGATAAGACGTGTTTAAAAAAATATTTTTTGACTCAAAGTTGGTGGAAAAGAATCACCCCATCAAAGAAAAAGCTCATTATTGATTTTTTTTAAAGCTAAGGTCCTGCCTAAAATTACTTAAAATCTAATTAAAACATGGACATTGATATAAGCTATTGTTTTGTCCTAAGTGAGATAAAGCGAAAGCGGTATAAAACTTATAAAGCAAAAAAAAGGATAAACGGTGGTTAAATGTTAATGAAAATAGCTAAAGCTTCACCCGACAGCCAAAATGAAGACTCTGCTATTTCTTCCACTGTTTATACGGTGCAAGAAAAAATAAAGAGATCTTGTGCGGAACAATAAAAAGGTTTTAACGAGAATATACAGCAGACTCCAAGGATGTCGAGTCTCATATCGAAACTCGAGGTACTCCACCCGTGTACATGCAACGAAGAGGTAACGAAAAATTGGAATTAGAAAGGATACTATTTAGAAGAGCAAAGAAATACATTATTAAATATTTAGCTGAATTAAAGCATAGACATGTTTCTAAGTAATAATAACTATTCAGTTCATAGCATGATACTCAAGTTCAGT
The DNA here is from genome assembly GCF_029784015.1 of Lycium ferocissimum. Taxonomy (NCBI): domain Eukaryota; kingdom Viridiplantae; phylum Streptophyta; class Magnoliopsida; order Solanales; family Solanaceae; genus Lycium; species Lycium ferocissimum. The sequence goes on from NC_081347.1 coordinate 57,084,361, forward strand.
TTTTTAACTAAACACTACTTAAGTTCTCAGAGTAAAAAAAATAAAAATAAATAACGAATGGTTTCTACGTTATCAACATATTTTAATAATCAACTGTCGAAGAAAACAAATTATGCATATTTCGAGGATTAAATCATGATACCTAATTATGGGAACAAAATCACGAAATCACATAAAGCAAACGAGAACATGAGCGGCGCTTATGAATATTTTAAAGGATCATTATTCCTAAACATAATCTCTATTTGCACAAATAATAGCCAGATGATTTCTTACATACTAATACTTAATATTGTTCCTACTAACGATTTAGTAAACGCTTGAAGCAAAAGTAAGACATGGTTAATATTTTTTACACATAAAACATACAAATAGCGAAAGTAAATTGAGTAAAGTCTAGATCTAACCTCTTGTGGGTACAGTGAACTAGAGCTTTGAGGTCTCAGATCTATTCTCTTTTGACAAAATAGAAATGGACAGAGATTGAGAGATAAAAAAATGCTAAAGTTTTCCTTGAAAAACAGTAAAAAATAGCTTAAATGAGAGAGTTTTTCACAATTCAAGCTTCTCCAAAAAGAGGATGTACACCTGCTCAAAAAAAAAAAAAAAACCCTCAATGACTACAATAACTGGGTATTTATAGATGCAAACTAGGGCGTTCCAAGAGGGAATTCAAAATTCAAACGGTCAAAAGAGCCGTTTGAATTGAGGAACAATTAGCCAAAGTTGAAGGGACAAAGCTCTGCCATAGCAGATGGAGGTGATGACGCGTGTGGAGAAAAATGGAGAGAGGCTAAGAAAGAGACAACGTATTCTCTCAAGTCAAAAGTTTTCTGAAAGAATAGTACTCTTCACGTGAAAAGGCAAGACTTTTTTGATGTTTTGACTGAGGGGTGAGAGAATTAAATAGGAAAGAGGGAGGATTCAAAATATTTACACCAAAATGAAGAGACAACTTCCGTAAAAGGCTGAGAAAGAGGTTTGAAATCTCGTGTACAATAGGAAAAAGAAATGGGGTGTGCGACTGCTTTTGATCAGATTAAAATTTGGTGTTTGATGTAAGGTTAGATTAAATAGGAAAGAAGAGTTGAAAATCAGGAGAGAGAATTGACCAGAAAAAAAAGTGAGTTTAAAAAGAAGAGAGAGAGTTGAAAAAAATAAAAAGAAGTAGTTTGAAAAGAGAGAGAGTTGGACGGGTGAAAAAAAAAATAAGGGGAGAAAGTCAAGAAAAAGCGAAACATGTGGGGCCTAAGTCAAGAAAAATGAGAGGAGAAATAAATATGGGATAAATGGAATAGTAAGTGGGGTAGATAGAATTATCTAGAATTTGCCCCTCGTAAAATAATATTTTGACAAAATAAAAATTACAACACGTTGTTTTAAAATACAAGCTTCAAAACGAGTCCAATATTGATATACTTCCGAGCAATATTTAAAAATATGAAAAAAATGCGATCAAAATGAGCCGTAATTCATACGTCATTTTTAATTAATAATTTTTTCGAGTTAGACGGGGCGAGATACGTATCTTCTTTTCAAATCACGTTTGTAAAAGTAAATAACTCGTAATTTCTTATAATTGTTAATTTTTATGAAAAATAATAATTAAACATCAATTTTTGTAATTTTCTCAGGATTTTTAATTTTTTAATTTTGTAAGGGCATCCTTACTCCGTCTTGGACTCGAAAAATTAAAAAATTAAAATACAAATTTATGAGGTGAAAATTAGGTGTCAACACTGGTCAAACCGGTTGCCAGGCCTAAGGCAATGTACATATTGGAATGCATATATAAATTTGGGTCGAGTTATTGTCATTAGCTGGCTGGTGTAATATTATTTAATTTTCATCACCAATACAAATTAAATTTCATCAAAGTTAAATGTGAAACCAAAAGTAATCAACTTTCACGCACTTTGAGTATTTCTTTGAATAGCACTTAGCATTTTTTTATTTTATTGAAATTTAAATACTGATCTCTCATGATTTTTTCTTATTTTATTGACTCTTAAACCACACACTAAGTATTAGAGAAAAGGCTATAAATAGTCCCTTATTTATGGGAGTAGGTCTAAAATGATCCCTTAACTATACATTTATCGGTTTTAGTCCTTTAACTATCCAAAAACTTATCAAATTTGGTCTCCGTCTATTTTTTTATACAAACAACGTACAAACTCATAAATTTTCGTGAGATTAATCATTAAACCATTCCTCAAACATATATTTCTCTCTCCCTGCTTCTTTTTCCTCAAGTTCATTCTTTAACCTCAACTTTTTTCCTCAAGTTCTCTCTCGCGTTTCGTAACTGACGGACTGCGTCGGTTAAAACCGACTAAAAACTGACGCAATCCGTCAGTTTTGTTTTAAAAAAAAAATTAAAATTAAAAAAACTGAAGATCTCACGTGGGTTTTTTTTTTTTTTTTTGAAAATTAAAAAATGAAATGTAGGAACTTGGAATCGAACCCGGGTATGTTCCTTGGCATTAAAGGGCTTTATCACTAGACCAAGATATTTTTTGTTCATATAATTACATTGATTTAATTTATATTGTTTTTTTGCTCTAAAAATGGAGTCAGTCCGCTAAAATCGCTTTTTTATAAAAAAAATAAATAAAAGACCGACGGACTCCATTAGTTTATTTTAGAAAATAATATAAAGAATAATTATATTTTTTCGCGCATTTTTATGCAAAAAATAACCGACGCAGTCCGTCGGGTTTTCTTAAAAAAAAAAAAATTAAAAAAAATTATTAAAAAAACAGACGAAATTCGTCCGTCTATCCGTCGGTTTTTTCCGTCGGTTCTTACCAGTTTTTTAGTAGTGTTTAAGAAGAATGGTTACAGAAATTTTGTGCCTGAGTTTGTCTTTTCGAATTTTAGAGACTCGAGAGCGACACCAGTCTTGAGAATGCTCTTTTTTTTTTTTTTTTTTTTTTTTAAAACAAGAGGAACTTGAGGAAAAAGAAGTTATATAGAGAGAAATATAGGTCTGAGGAATGGTTTAACGATTAATCTCACGAAGGTTTATGAGTTTGTACGCTGTTTGTATAAAAAAATAGATGGAGACTAAATTTGATAAGTTTTTGAATAGTTAAAGGACTAAAACCGGTAAATGTATAGTTAAGGGACCATTTTAGACCTACTCCCATAGATAAGGGACTATTTAAGGCCTTTTCTCCTAAGTATTACATGCCCATATTTCCTTCTCATTCCAGAATATTTGAGATGTAATATTTTTTAGTTTGAATCACCAATACACATATTGTGACAGAATTTTGACAGATTTCTGTCAGATCAATTTTGCATAGATAAAATTTTCAAAAGATCTATTTTTCCCCATAAAAAATTTGAGAGTAACGGATTTGTGACAGATATAATTTTTCCATTGCAAAATTAAGGCTGATGAGAGAAGTTGACAACCCTTTGTGACAAATCCGGGACTAAAATTGTAGTATAATAAAAAGAAAGATAATTAACCACAACAAAAAATATAATTTTGTAACAGAACATATTTCCATCACCTTTTAATTTTGCCCCCAAAATGTTCATTTCACAAAACCCCATCCTCTTTAGAGAGAGGGACCCATCGGCTTCATTTCACAAAACCCTGACTAACTTTTCTAAACTCAATTATTTTTGTATCTTGTTATTAAGTCTTTCAATTTAAGTTAAAAAAAAAACTGCTGAATGAAACTATTTTTGTGGGTCTTCATCAAACTATTAAATTGGGTAAGCTATTTGCTTCATTCTTTAGTGTTTTACTCATCTGGGGTTCCTCTGCTAATGCTTGTTGGCTCTTTGCTTTGCTTGACTCTACGGTTTTTTGGTATGTCGGAAAATGTTTTCTTGAAAAACAAGTCTGTTTTCCTGTGTTTGGTATGCAAACTTGGAGGGTGGGGTTTGCGTGGGTGTGTTTTTAATCCGGAAAATGTTTTCCCTCAAATTCTTATGGAAAACATTTTCTCCTATTTTGAGGAATTTTTTTTTTTTTTTGGCTTATCTGTGATTGATTTGTAGTGTATCAATGTAGCTACTGAAGTGTTTTCGTTCTAGTGTCTTTAGTTATATCCTGATTTATTCACCTATTATTTTGTTTATACTAGCAAATATATGTTTCAGAAAAGCTGACTGATGACCTGCATTTTTTGTTAACACAATTGGAAACCATTATTTTCATAGGTTAAAACCAAAATTTTCCCTACTCTTTTTTAATTTGTAAATCCCATCAAAAAGTTTGAAATATAAACGTTCTTCCCTACTCGGATTTGTTCACTTGCCATTTAGGCGAAAAGACTGATCTCAGCCAACTTCTTACTTTCTAAAACTATTTTCCTATCAGAGCTTCTAAGTAGTCAAATTATTCTGATTTCCTGATTTTTAATATCTCTCTGTGTGATTTGTCCAGAATAATGTTAGGATGTATATGTTATTGTCTTAATTAACATATGTAAGGAAAAGCTTATAATTCAAAGTAAAATCTTGAAAATTAAGGTAATTTTGAAAGTTGAGTAGACAGGATTCATGTAACAAGTAAAGTACTCATGCTGTAAGTTTATTATTGGCTTTTGAATATTCGAGAATATTTTTCATTTCGACCATAGAAAGGAACCGGAACCAATATTAGATAAATGATATAAGTTTCAAGCTAGGTTTATGACCTCAACACTATAAGAAAAATAAGGACATTGTAGGGAAAGCAAATGCTGAAGTGAAACACAACATGTTAAGTATCAATCCTTGTTTTAGACTTCAAGTGTTTGAGCGTTTTCTGTTTGAATACTCCCTTAATTACCTTCTACTTTGTACTTTCACTGTATTCCATCATTCTCACCTTTCACGAAAAATCTCTTCTCACTGCACTAATCTCTTCTTTAGTGCAAATTCTGTTTAGCGGTTAACAACTTCTATTCTTCTTCTCACCCCATAATGCTGCTACAGGTTTTGGCTTTGGTACAGAGTATAAAACACACTTTCTGCTCTGAATTATAAATTTCTAACCAGCATGACTCCAGGTACACCATTCTCTCTTTTCCCCTTCTTGTTTTTTCTTTTTGGATTATAAATTTTAAGCCTCAGACTATTCAATTCTTCTATTAGATCGTAAAGGAGCTGTTGCTGTTGAAGGGGATACTGAAGATAGAATCAGTGCTCTACCAAGAAACGTTATAGATAGTTTTTTAAGTCTCTTGCCTGTTCACGACGCAGCAAGAACTAGTATTTTGTCCAAAAATTGGAGATATATTTGGGCCATGCTTCCCAATTTGGTGCTTGATAAGCACTTTTGCAATAAATTAGCACTAAAATCTCAATCTGTCCTCAAAGAAACGGTAGATGAGATTCTCTTACAACATCTTGGAGACATCGTGAAATTTGTTCTTGATATGTCAGGAACACATTTGACTTCATATGCAGATATTGATAGATGGATGCTTTTTGTCACCAGAAATAATGTCAAGGAGCTAATCCTTGACATGCCAGATAATAGTACTTATAAACTCCCTTCGCATGTGTTTAATTGTCCAACCCTGTCATATTTGAAAGTCCACAACAGTTTATTCAAACCACCAAATTCTTTTCTCGGCTTTCAGAATCTTACATGTCTTAATCTGCATAGAATAACCTTTGTGCCAACCCCAGAGTTTTGTGTTATTAACGCCCCCCTTCTTGTCAATTTGACCTTGACGCATTGTAATGGTACTCAATACCTCAACATTGTTGTCTCATCAGTGTTGAAGTACTTGTTTGTTCGTGAGAGTCACTATAATCTTGACCTAAATCGCTTTATGACCTGCAAAGAGTTGACATATTTATACCTTGTGGTTGATAGTCCAATACCAGCTGATGAAAGATCAACTTATGAAAAGCTTATTTTTAGCTTGCCTACACTTCAAGAACTTATGTTGGGTTCATTTGTCCTTGAGGTAAGATTCTCACATGTTTTACTTGGATACCTTTTGGGTCGTATCAAACTGTTCATATTCTTATATTTGTTTTTGCTCCAAAGCTTTTGGGTACAGGTGCGGTTACAAAGGGCCTTCCTTTTACACTCAACTGCTTGTGGCATCTAATTCTGATTGTAAACTTTGGCCAAATGGGTCAGACTTCTTACACTCTCGAATTAATTAAGAGCTCCCCCAATTTGAGTAAACTTGAGATTTTGGTAAGAAATGGTACATATATATATGTTGTCATACACAAGATGTATATATATATATATATATATATATATATATATATTACTACTATATAGAAGCATGGGTTTCCCCATGCTTTGTCGTCGATCCTCTTTAAAAAAAATAATAAAATATATATATATATATATATATATATATATATATATATATATATAAGGTGGGCCCCATGCTAAAAACACTAAGAATATTAAAAAAATGGGAAAAAAAGTGGAACCCCACCATCTCCAAACTCATGTAAAAAAAAAAAAAAATTTAAGGTGGGCCCCATGCTAAAAACACTAAGAAATATTTTAAAAAAAAGAGAAAAAACCGTGGACCCCACCATCTCCAAACACCAAGCAATATTCTTAAAAAAAAGGGGAAAAAAAATGGACCCCACCATCTCCAAACTCATGTAAAAAAAAAAAATAGACCACATATTAAAAAAATCAAGCAATATTAAAAAAAAATGGATCCCATATTAAAAAAACAAGCAATGTAAAAAAAAAAAACATGCACCCCATATTAAAAAATCACACAATATTCATGTAATTCCCAAAGTATCCCCATTAAGTCAAAAATGGTGGATTCATTGCCACATGCGTGTCAATCCATTAGCGGGAGCAAATGAAATTGTTGTACAGTAAAAAATATGGACTCCATATTATTGCTTTTCTTCAAAAGGTTAAGTAGCCAAACCATATAATTTTATTTTTTATATTAGCCTGAGATCTAATCTAGATATTTAACTGTTGTATTTGTTATTCCGCCATGTCATTTATTTGTTATGTTTACTAAATAAATATACTTAAAATATTTATACTTTAAAATAAGATAGAATTTAATTACTTTTTCATTTTTATTCTTACTCTAATAAATGTGAAAAGCGATTAATGTCATAAAAGAAAAAATAATATTAAATGGAGATCAAATAATTAATAAGGTAAATTAGTCAAATTATAATTCTAATTGACGTTTCCTTAAAAAACCGTGCAAAAGACAACATGACAAGTAAAATGAGCTAAGCCAAGAATATTTACCAAAAATTAAAAAATAGTAGTTCTTCGTTTAAATAGAAAATCAAATGTAAAATGAGCTAAACCAAAAATATTTACCAAAAATTAAAAAATAGTAGCTCTTCGTTTAAATAGAAAATCAAATTTTTACTTTGTTTCATTTTAAACATGTAAAATTAATTTAATAATTTGAATTAAAATTATCCAAATCAAAATTTGATAAAAAATAATAAGTATTGTTTAGGTCCAATCTATATACATTAACAATAGAATATTTTACACCTTTATTAATCAAATTAAAATTCAAAGTATCAATTGATGCTTAAATATTGTTATTGTTTTATCTCAAAGAGAGGAAAATAGTTTCTTTTTAAACAAGCCTTCTCTTTTAAAAAGTATTAATAAATTTTTGTCAACTTTGTATTCATAGTAAACACTAATCTAATAAAGTTTTGGATACGAAACACAAACTACAATGTTATATTAATCGTGTTTTGAACATAGTATGTATATATATGTGCATAAAAACAGTGCAAACTTATATATGTTTATTAGTAATATAAAAAATATATATATTATTACTACCCAAACACAACTACATACACATACATACACTATAATCCAAAGTGTTGGGCTCTAATGTGTGTGTATATATATATATATATGATCTGGTTCATTTTTTCATTTCATATACTTAAACATGAGAAGCTATATTGACTTGGTATTTATTTGACACCTTTAGGTCTATGGCACTGATTGTGAAAGTGCTGAAGCAGTTATGAAACATCTGGGCAGACCAGCCTGCTTGGACCGACCACTCGACAAGCTCAAAGATGTCGCTATGCGTCTTTTTGAGGGTTCAAAAGCTGAACTGCTGTTCATAAAGCTATTGTTTGCTCGTACTCCATCTTTGGTTAGGATGGATATTAAGCAGAAGAAAGCCATAGGGACTTGGGAAGAAAGGAATATCACCAGAGAGTTGATGCGTTTCCCCAGAGCATCTCCCAAGGCTGAGCTATTCTATACGACAGATGAGGATTAGGATTTTAAGTCGGTTGATTTGCGATTTGATGCTATTAATGCTCATTGATTCCTTCTTTGTTCATAATGAGTTTTGTTAAAGAAGGGAATGAATTGGCAGATCTAGAATTAGTAAAACTTGTGGGGTTCCTTTAATAGATATGTTTAGGAGATGTTTAATGTGATAAAAACAAAAATGTTTCTTTTCAGTTCCTTAGTTAATTTGGAAAAGATCTCTGCAATTGTTTGTGTACATTAATGCATAAATAACCTTGTTTGGGAATTTACCATTTTGCTTATACTGTATGTAGTTGTTTAGAGGCTAGAAGAGCTTAGGCATAGAACCTTAATTTCCTGGGTGAAACTGTTGTTTTCAGTTACACTATTCTTCAGTTGATTCATAAAGTCTTACCTATTCTTGTGTCTGAATTTAATAGATATTTTTCAAAAAACATAAGAGGATGGTTGTCAAAGGACTTATATTTGCTGTTACAGATGATATATTATTAGATGAATATTTCCTTGTTTTTCTATAATCCCTTTCTGATATAGATATCAAATACACGTGGACAGCGTCAATTTGTGCAGCAGTTGGACAAGCAAGAATTATGCTTTTATTTGTTCCCTTTCTGATCTGTGATTTGAAGCTTGCAAGGAAGATTTATGCTTTTGTTTGTTATTAATGAGTTTTATTACAGAAAGGGATGAATTGGCAAATTTTGTAAATATGTACTGCGCTGCACTAGATGTTTTGGAAGTTCAAGTCTGTATTGATGTGTGTGACAAGATTAGCAGTCCTTTGCTAACGTCTTTCATATGCATTTTTAACTACTTATGATTTAAGGCTACAAAGGCATGATCCCTTGATTGCTTTGATAAACTTGGTCTTAAATATATGTTTTGAAAGTTCAGTCTTATTGATGTATGTGAAAAGATTAGCAGGGAATGAACTCACAGTAAGGGAGAATTAAAACATTCCCTTTGAAATGGTTGTTTGGTTCACGAGAAGAAAGCAATGCAGGCAAAAGAAGTGCTTCTCTTCTGAAATGTCTTCTGGAATGCAAGTGTGAATACTTGTGATAGTGAAATTGTGAGCGAGCTACCTCAAAAACTGTGAAATACAACAACAACAACAACAACAACATACTCGGTATAATCTCACAAGGTGGAGTCTGGGGAGGGTAGAGTATACGCAAACCTTACCTTGGGAGGTAGGGAGACTGTTTCCGATAGACCCTCGGCTCATGAGAAGGCGCCAAGACAACAATAATAATAGGCAGTAATAGCAACATATAATAAGATAAATGAAGTTAATGAAAGAAATAAGTTGAAGAACTAAAACAAAACACAAAATAGCCAAATCGGAACATTGAAAAAAAAAAAGCACCATACTAGTTAATACTCCTAAAAATCATTTGCTACAAAATAAAAAGACTAATCCAGCAATACAGTTAGTGCTCCTAAAATGCAGTTATCAATTCTCTGTTTGTAGCATGAGGTCTTCCTTTTGTGTTGAGAGCTTTTTATGTTTTTCTTTTTTCTGAGAGGAAAAAGGAGCGCTCTCTTTTTATTCGGTAAGGATAAAAAATTGTTAATTGTAGATATTGATTACTTAGCTAATAAATGATTCAATTTGGACGGAGTATTTGGTTGAAGTTTGAAAAAATTATTCCCTTCATCTCAAATTATCTGTTGTGATTACTAAAAATAATTGTCTCAAATTATTTGTCGTTTTAGAAGTTCAAAGCATAAATAATTATTTTCCCCCCTTTTACCCGTAGTAGAATTTTGTCATTAATGGATATGATACATAAATAGAGTAAATATTTGATGAAGAGAGATTATAACTTTGACATAAATAAGGGTAAAGTTAGTCAACCGGCCCTTCCTCCTAATTAATGTTTCTTTAGGGCGTGTCAAAAAAAAAAAAAAAGATAGATAGATAATTTGAGACAGAAGGAGTAGAATTTGAAGTTAATACTCTGGATTTGTGAAAGATTTTAAATATAGTTTTTGTGACTAATATAGTTTCGTCACAAAATTAAGGCTGATGAGAGAAGTTGACAACCCTTTGAGTGTGTTTGGTATGGAGGAAAACATTTTTTGGAAAATGTTTTTCAATTTTCCCAAGTTTGGTTGGTCAAAATGTCTTAGAAAACCTTTTCTCTAGTAAAACAAGTTCCTTGAAAATAAGAAAATTGACTTCCTTAATGGAAGTTGGGAAAACAAGTTCCACAAATAACATTGCAAGTTCATCGTCTCCTCCCCACCCACCCAACACCCCTACCCCTACCCCTCGACCTTGCCACACCCCGCCACCCCCCGAACCCCCACTCCACACCCCATACACTACCCCTCCCCCCTACACCACCCAAACTACCCCCTACCCCTATGCCTTCACTACCCCACCCCCACCCCCACCCCACCACTTAACCACCCCTCCTACACCCACACCACCACCCCCTACTATCTCCCTCCCCACCCCTATAACCACTTAATCCAGCCGCACCCTTATCACTACCTACCTCCAACCCCTACCTCTCACCTCCCTACCACCACCACCCCCCTATCTCTCAACTTTGCAAAACTAGGCACTTTGTGGAAGTAGTAACTTTCAAAAATAGCAACTTTACAAAAGTAATCACTTTACAAATGTAGCCATTTTTAAAAAATAATACTTGCGAAATTCTAAAAAATAATCGTTTTGCAAATGTAGTCACTTAAAATAGTCACTTTTAGAAAATAACCACTTTGTGAAAGTAGATACTTTTTAAAAATAGTCACTTTTTGAAATAGCGCATTTTCAATAATAGTCATTTTGTGAAAGTAGTTACCTTTGAAAACTAACTACTTTGCAAAAGTAATTGTTTTTTAAAATATCCTTTTCGTGAAAGTATTAAAAATGATCATTTTTGCAATGTGTCCTTCCTAAGATAGTTTCCACTTTTGTAAAGTAGCCATTTTTTAAAAGTGACAAAAATGTATACTTTGGTAAAATGGCCATTTTTTGAAAAATGATAAAAAAAGGTTGCCATTTTTGCAAATTTGCATAATCGGTTGTTTTGCAAGAAATGCATTTTTGCATACAAAAGTCATTTTTATGTCACTTTCCAAAAACTGACCAATTTACAAAAATAACCTTTTTTGTGTCACTTTTAAAAAATGGCTAGTTTACACACATAGTCAATTTTTTTGAGTTGTCTTTCAAAGTGCAAAGTAGTCATTTTTTTGTTGTCTTAGAAAAAGGCCACTTGCAAAGGTATGCACATATTTGGTTATCTTATAAAAATAGCCACTTTGTGAAAATATAATGTTTTTTAAAATGCGGGGTGGGGGGTAGTAGGGAAGGTTGGAATTTTTTTTGTGTGTGTGTGTGGGGGGGGGGGGGGGTTAGATTGGTATTTCCGTCAAACCAAACACTAGAAAATGTTTTCCACATCCAACCAACAACAACAACAACAACATACCCAGTTGAATCCCACAATATGGGGTCTGGGAAGGATAAAGTGTACGCAGACCTTACCCCTACCTTCCAAGGTAGGGAGGCTGTTTCCGAAAGACCCTCGGCTCAAAAGAAAACAAGAAAACAAGGGAAAAGAGTCAGGTACGGACAAGCAAATCAAAACAATGCGAAAATGAGAAATAGCAAGAGCAAGGAAGTCATGATAAAACAGCAAAGATAGACAAGACCCAACACATAGAAGCAGGGTAAAAAATTCCTAATACGAGAAAGGAAACCTGCGGCCCCCCACTAGCCCTCCACCCCCTCCTATCACCGGTCATATCCTCGGTAAGCTGAAGTAGCGCCATGTCCTGCCGAATAACCTCTCCCCAGGTCTTCTTTGGCCTACCCCTCCCTCTCTTCAGGCCCACCACTACCATCTTCTCACACCTCCTCACTGGCGCATCAACGCATCTCCGCTGCAGATGGCCAAACCACCTCAACTTCCCTTCCCGCATCTTATCCACCACAGGGGCCACACCCACCTTATCTCGAATCACTTCATTTCGAATCCTATCTCTCTTGGTATGCCCGCACATCCATCTCAGCATCTGCATCTCAGCTACTTTCATCTTCTGGACATGAGCTTTCTTAACTGACCAGCATTCCGTCCCATATAACATAGTCAGTCTAACCACCGCTTTGTAGAACTTTCCCTTTAGAATAGGTGGCACCTTCTTATCGCACAACACCCCCGATGCGAGCTTCCATTTCATCCATCCCGCTCCAATACGATGTGTGACATTATCGTCAATCTCGCCAGTCGCTTGGATGATCGACCCCAGGTACTTGAAACTTTCTTTCTTCGGGATGACCTGAGTATCCAATTGCACGTCCTCGTCCTCTACCTGCCTTCCATCACTGAACTTGCACTCTAAGTACTCTGTCTTAGTCCTGCTCAACTTGAAACCCTTCGACTCCAGAGTCTGTCGCCAAATCTCCAGTCTCGCGTTAACACCGCTCCGCGATTCGGTAATAAGCACAATGTCATCTGCAAACAATATGCACCACGGTACCTCTCCTTGAATGTGGCTTGTCAGAGCATCCATTGCCACAGTAAACAGAAACGGGCTAAGCGCGGACCCCTAGTGCAGGCCCATCGTGACTGGAAAGTGTTCCGAGTCACCTCCAACCTTCCTCACCTGGGTCTTGGCTCCATCATACATGTCCTTAATCGCTCTAATGTATGCTACAGGAACACCTCTAGCTTCCAGACATCTCCACAGCACCTCCCTAGGGACTTTGTCATAAGCCTTCTCAAGGTCAACAAACACCATGTGCAAGTCAGCCTTCTTATCCCTATACTGCTCCACCAACCTCCCCACAAGGTGAATGGCTTCTGTAGTTGAACGCCCCGGCATAAATCCGAACTTGTTTTCCAAAATAGAAACTAACTTCCTCATCCTCGCTTCCACCACTCTCTCCCAAACTTTCATCGTATGGCTCAACAGCTTGATACCCCTATAGTTGTTGCAGTTCTCGATATCCCCCTTGTTTTTATACAACGGGATCATGGTGCTCCATCTCCACTCTTCAGGCATCTCCGCCATCCTAAAAATAACATTCAACAACCGCGTAAGCCACTCCAAGCCTCCCCTACCCTCATTCTTCAAAAATTCTACTGGTATTTCATCTGGCCCGGTCGCTCTCCCCCTGTTCATCTTCTGCATAACCCCCTCGACCTCTTCAACCTTGGCCCGCCTGCAGTATCCAAAATCGGGACTGCTCTCAGAGTGCTCCAATTCGCCTAAAATGATGTTCCGGTCCCCCTTTTCGTCAGGAGTTTATGAAAATAGGACTGCCATCTTCGTCTAATAAGAGCATCCTCCACCAAAACTTTCCCTCCCTCATCTTTAATACACTTCACTTGATCCAGGTCCCGAGCCTTCCTTTCCTTCGCTTTGGCTAGCCTGTACAACTTCTTGTCCCCGTCTTTTCCCCTCAAATCTTCATACAAGTGTCCAAAAGCAGCCGTTTTAGCTTCCGAAACCGCTAACTTCACCTCCTTCCTCGCCTTCTTATACAGCTCATTGTTAGTCCTCTTCTCTTCCTCATATGTGCTCTCTACTAGCTTTAGATACGCTGCTTTCTTAGCTTCCACTTTACTTTGTACCTCTCCGTTTCACCACCAGTCCCCTTTGTGTCTTCCAGAGTAACCCTTTGAGACCCCTAGCACCTCTCTTGCCGCTTCCCTGATGTTAGCAGCAATCGTAGTCCACATACTACTCGCATTCCCGCTACTCCTCCAGGCTCCCAGCGCCCTCAACTGCTCCCCCAGCTCCTGGGCATTGTACTTGTTCAAAGTGTCCCATCTAATCTTCGACTGACCCTATACAACCCTCTTACTCCTCTTCCTTTTTATCTCCAGGTCCATAACTAAGAGCCTATGTTGGGTCGTGAGGTTCTCGCTCGGGATAACCTTGCAGTCCGTGCATAAACGTCTATTGCACTTTCAGGAGAGTAGGTAATCAATTTGTGTTTTGGCCCTCGTACTCCGAAAGGTGACCAAGTGCTCTTCCCTCTTCTGAAAACTAGAGTTTGCTATCACCAAATTGAAAGCTCTCGCGAAATCCAACAGCCCCATACCTCCCTCATTCCTATCCCCCAACCCGAAGCCTCCATGCACATCATCGTATCCCCTAGCCGATGTCTCGATGTGGCCATTAAAATCACCACCAATAAAAAGTTTCTCTGAGTGCGGAAAACCCCGCACCACCTCGTCCAAATCCTCCCAGAATCGCCTTTTGATCTCCTCATCCTGGCCCGCCTGCGGTGCGTAAGCACTAACCACGTTTAAAGTATGCCCTCCAACTACTAACTTAATAGTCATCAGCCTATCATTTACCCTCCTGACCCCTACCACCAGATCACGGAGCTCTCTGTTAACCAGAATGTCAACTCCGTTCTTACCCTTCGGGCCTCCTGAGAACCACAACTTAAACCCATCTACATCCCGAGCCCTATCTACCACCCATCTAGACTCCTGGACACATGCTATGTTGATCTTCCTCTTCTCAAGAATCTTCACTAACTCTATAGACTTTCCCGTCAGGATGCCAATGTTCTAGGACCCAATTCTCAGCCTAGCGGCTCCCTTTCCGCCTTTAACCCTCTTCCTACCTCCCACCCCTCCTCCCCCCCGAGGACATGACCTTACTCTACCATCATCCACCGCAGCCACTATAATAAAGGTCGAGCTAAGGTGGTACAACCACTATACAAGCAAAAAATAAAACAACAGGGAGTAGAAATACAGGAATAACTTTGCTAAAACGACGGAACACCAGAAAAATTAACTAACTGTAGCCGGACTTACCAACTCCAGGCTAGACAGAACCTGAATTAGTTGCTAAGTAGTGCTTCTACTGCTGCCGAGACATTATCGCTGGTCGCTCGTGTCGGAATTACTGTTTACCGAAAAGTACTGTTCACCGCGACTGTCTGCTGCTTAGTTTCCACCTGTATTGCGGGACCACAAGAAAACCAAAAAAAAAAAAAAAAAAGGGGGAAGAGAGATACCACACAAACCCTACAGTGGTGGTACGGGTCTGCGGTGGTTGTTGATTGTGGAAAGCAGTAGAAGGAGGAGAGGAGAGGAAGAGAAAGAGAAAGAAAGAAGAGGAGAAGTAGTGCAGTGGGAGAAAAGGAGAGGGAGAAAAGGAGAGAGAGAGAAGAGGAGAGAGAGGTGCCGCCGACTTACTTGGGGCGACCTCCGGTGGTCGTTGGCCAGAAAACTCACAGGTCAGGTCAGAGTCAGAGTAGTTACCGTTGTGGGAAGAGAGCGGAGAGAGGAGAGAGGAGAGAGAAGACTCCAACATCAAGTAGGAAAATCACTTGTTTTCCAAGAAATCATTTTCTAGGAAACCATTTTCCATCATACCAAACACACCTTGGTCACAAATCTGTGACTAAAATTGCGACAGATTGAGGAATCTGTCATAGTATACTAGTAAAAAGATAAATAACTATGTACAATAAATACACTAGTCTCTGTGACGTGCAATTGCACGATATTCTCAGTCACTCTTAATCGTACTAAAAATATGATATAATATTAATTGTAATTATATAGATTTATTTACAACAAGAAAATATACTATAGAGTGTGTGTGTGTGTATAGTCTCTGTGAACGTGCAGTTGCACGTTATTCTCAATTAATCTTAATCGTAGTAAAAATATTAGATAATATTAACTGTAATTATATAGATTTATTTAGAACAAGAAAATATACTATAGTATATGCTTCTATCTACTTAATTCTTACTTAAAATTGATATTCTCGGTATATTCAAACTGTGTCTCTTGGTCATAGTTATGACTATAAACGATGTTTATCAACCAAAAGAGAAGTTTACGAAATTAAATGTCTTCACAAATTAATCAAAGATTTACCTCTAAAAACTAATTTTCGTGTGTGTGGACTACGGCAATGGCTGCTAAAGCCGTTTACTATAGAATTTCATATGAGGCGACAAAACCCTTCCACTACTAAAAAAAGGGCATTTTCGACCTAAGAATTTCGACCACAGTTTTGGTCGGAAAAAAATCAACCACAAGCAGTCGAAATTTGAAGAATTTAATTTTTATTTAATTTTTTATAGAATTTTGACCACACCGGGTCGATTTTTTAACAGTAAAAGTGAATTTCGACCACGTGTGGTAGAAATTAATTGTTATACAAATAATAAATGGGAAAAAAATATTTTATACATAATTAAATTATATAAATATAAAACAATTAATTAAAAAATAAAATCTAATTTCAACTACATGTGGTCGAAAATTTCAAAAGATTTTAGACCCCATCGGGTCTGTTTTCTTTTTATTTTCTCCTTCTCTTTCTCTCTCTTTCCTTTCTCCCTCTCCTCTCTCTACGCATCCCCCCACCCGACTGCCCCACCACCCCACCTCCTTAGACGCTTAACGTCGCAGCCACCACCTTTTCCGACCAGCAGGCGTTGCCACCACCGTTTTTGAGCAGCTCAGGTAATTTTTTTTTCTTTTTCAATCTCATGAATACAAGCCCCAAATTGAACTAGTTCTCAAACATGTATTTCAATACCATGTTATTAGTTGCATTACCTCCTATATTTAGTAGATTTGATAACTTTATTTAGTGGCTAATAGTTGTTTTAGGGTTTGTATCATGTTATTTTTTTTAGGGTTTTGAATTGAAATGAAATGAAATATTGAAATTGAATGTTGTTGTTGTTGCATTTGTTGCAAAGGTCGGGGTAAATGAAATTGAATGTTGTTGTTTTTTATTTTGGCATAACTTTGTTGCATTCTCCAACGATTTTGTTGTGTCTCATATGTCCCAAAAAGACAAAAGTCGAATTCAATTAAGCTTTATCTTCTGGATAGGATTACTTTAGTTCCATGCTAATACATATTTACTTGTGGTCTTCGTGCTATGACAATGCTGCAGGTAATAGAGTTACAACTTCCCTCATTTTTCGACAACTTTGATCCTCGCTCAGCCGTTGCTAGCTTTCCTTCAAGTAAGTGGCTATTACTATTGCCCTACACTCTTGTTAGGACATAATCTCTATTTGTTTGGGTATGGGGATGGTCTAAATGAGCCAGAAATAATGATTTGACATTTTATACATTTGTTTGCCCAGGTGTTCAAGCTTATTTGGCTGGTCTTACATTTGCTTAACTTTTCTGGAAAACTTGTTCATCACTCTCTTTTTCATGGAATTTCTATCTTTATTTCCTGTATTGAACTATATTTTCTTGGAGGGTTTTTCCTTCATTCTTTTCATGTAGCTGCTTTTGGTACATAGCTAAGAAAGCAAGTCATGCTTCATGCTATCTCCTTTGCTACTTTTGCTATTTTTACTTTGTTTTTTTAAATGAAATTTGAGCAAATGGCTAGTTGCACAAGTCATGGACCTGCTATCTTGCATATACCCATTTCTTTATGTTGCTTTATAGTTATCATGGTTTGAAGAAATACCAAATATTAATTTTGGGATGGAGTCCTTTTCTACCAGAAGCTAAATCCTTAAGCTAACTTGGTTTTGCATTTTCATAAGTTTTCAATTTTTATATCAAAATCATCAAAATTCAGATCTCTATTACATGTGGATACTTTATATGCTAGGTGTTTAGATTTTTGGGACTATTTTGGTTCAGATTTTTGGGACTGTTTTGGTTCATTTTTGGGACTGTTTTGTTTCATTTTTTTGGGACTATTTTGTTTCATTTTTGGGACTGTTTTGGTTCAGATGTTTAGGGCTGTTTTGGTTCAAATTTAGGACTGTTTTGGTTCATTTTTTGGACTGTTTTGTTTCCTATTTTGGGGACTGTTTTGGTTCATTTCTGGGACTGTTTTCATTTTTTGGACTATTTTGGTTCAGATTTTTGGGACTGTTTTGTTTCAGATTTTTGGGACTGTTTGGTTCATTTTTTGAACTGTTTTGGTTTAGATTTTTGGGACTGTTTTGGTTCAGATTTTGTTTAAGTTTTTTAATCAAATTTTTTATTTTTTTTATTCATGTTTTTGCTTAGTTTTGGCACAGAGACTTCTTAGTTTGAGTAATAGTAAATTCACATTTGAGTTTGAGTAGGTTGTTAATACATGGGTGGTTATTATGTAGTTATTAATGGAAGTTAAAAAGATTTAGGTACTTTATCTATCGAGTTTCAAACTGCGCATTACTGGTAGGGAGACTTAGCATTTATACTTTGAAACAAAATTCTTTTACTAATCATATAAATTAAGTATGGTTTAACAAGTTCAAACTTTCTGCAATTTGTGTAGATGGAATCTCATAGTTGGATGTACGATAGAACTAATCCTGGTCGATTTGGGTTGAAGAATGAATTTGTACCCGGCGTTTATGATTTTGTTGACTATGCTAAAACATTAGAGGATTTTACAATTCATGGTGTGATTAGGTGTCCTTGTTCTAAATGTGAATGTATGAAATTCAAGACCCCAGAGATTGTTAGGCGACATCTAATGGAAAAAGGTTTTAAAAGTAATTATACAATTTGGACTAGTCATGAAGAAACGCATAACAGTTTAGGTGAATTTCTGAACTTTGTTGTGGGTGAAAGTAGTAGGATGGTAGAACCTAATGTCCAGAATTCTAGAATGCATCACATGGTTCAGGATGCTTATGCATGCATTCGGCCTTTGAATCGGGTGGCCATGTTGAAGAACCTGCCAATGAAGAGGCCAACCATTTTTATAAAAAGTTAAATCAAGCTAGTCGGCCCTTACATAATGGTTCTACCCACTCTCAATTATTTGTCGCTGTTAGATTATTGAGTATTAAAGCAGATAACAATGTTTCCCAAGGGGCAATGGATTCTGTGATTGACCTCATGCATGAATTGGTTAACCCGACTCTAGAGATACTCGATAATTACTATAAGGCAAAGAGATTGGTGTCTAAGTTGGGACTCTCGTCGGTGAGAATTGATTGCTGTGAAAATGGCTGCATGTTATACTATAATGATGACGTCAATCTAGAATCTTGTAAGTTTTGTGGTAGTGAATGGTTTAGGGATACACGTAGCGGAAGAGAGTGGCTGTTAAGGTGATGCATTATTTACCTCTAATACCAAGGTTAAAGAGGTTGTATGCATCTAATAGCTCTACTCCTCATATGAGATGGCACAATGAAAATAGAAGGCCACCGGGTGTCATGTATCATCCATTGGATGGTGAGGCCTGGAAGCATTTTGATAGAACCTATCCAGACTTTGCAGTTGAACCACGTAACGTTAGGTTGGGTTTATGTTCTGACGGATTCACTCCGCATTCTGGCTCTGCTGCTTCATATTTTTGTTGGCCTGTGTTTATAACCCCATATAATCTTCCCCCAGAGATGTGTATGACTAGTCCATATATATTCCTTAATTGCATTATTCCTGGCCCGCGTAATCCAAAAGTTTTGATTGATGTATACTTGCAACCTTTAGTTGATGAGCTGAAACAGTTGTGGGTTGAAGGGGTTGAGACATATGACATTTCGCGTAAGCAGATTTTAATTTGAGGGCCGCTTTAATGTGGACTATTAATGATTTTCCTGCGTATGGGATGTTGTCTGGGTGGATGACAGCCGGAAAGTTAGCATGTCCTCACTGCATGGAAAATATTAAGTCCTTCACTTTAAAAAACGATAAAAAAAATTCATGATTTGATTGTCACCGTCGGTTCTTGCCGATGGATCATCCTTTTAGGAGAATGAAAAATGCATTCAAGAATAACACAATTGAACAAGATTGTCCACCTCCAATACTGTCTGGTGAGGATATTTGGGAGAGGGTTCAACATCTCCCAAAGGTTACCGAAGAAGAACCGTACAGATTCGATGGGTATGGGGTATACCATAACTGGACAAAGCAGAGCATATTTTGGGAGTTGTCACATTGGAAGGATAATCTTCTGCGCCATAATCTTGATGTCATGCACATTGAAAAAAATTACTTTGATAATTTGTTTAACACAGTGATGGATGTGAAGGACAAGACGAAAGATAATGTTAAGGCTAGAATGGACTTGATTGAGTATTGTGGACGAAAAGAGTTATGGTTGAACCGAAACAGAACAGGTTTTTCAAGCCTAAGGCTAGTTATTCTTTCACAATGGAGCAGAAGCGAAAGATTTGTGAGTGGCTCCAGAACTTAAAGATGCCTGATGGCCATGCATCAAATTTTGGATCACGTGTTGATATGGAGCAAGGCAGGATACATGGGATGAAAAGTCATGACTGTTACGTTTTCATGGAAACTTTACTCCCTATTGCATTTAGTGGGATATGGAAACCTATGTCAGAAATTAGTTTGTTCTTCAAAGACTTGTGTTCCAGTATGTTGAGGGAAGACAACCTTTGTCGGATGCATCAGAATATTCCTGTTATCACAAACAAGTTGAGGGAAGACCACATGTAGTCGAAATTAGATTTTTTATTTATTTTTTAATTAATTGTTTTATATTTATATAATTTAATTATGTATAAAATATTTTTTTCCCATTTATTATTTGTATAACAATTAATTTCAACCACACGTGGTCGAAATTCACTTTTAATGTTAAAAAATCGACCCAGTGTGGTCGAAATTCTATAAAAAATTAAATAAAAATTAAATTCTCCAAATTTCGACCGCCTGTGGTTGATTTTTTTCCGACCAAAAGTGTGGTCGAAATTTTTAGGTCGAAAATGACCCTTTTTTTAGTAGTGTTAGTTTCAGAAGAGTATCTAACTTTTTTGTCCAATCGGTAATTATTGTTGAAGAAATAATAGCTTTTGAAAGATATAAAAGTGTTCAATAATTAAAGAATATTTTGATCAACATAAAGAGAAAGTTGAAAATTTAGGTACTTATATGAGCAAAGTGAGGCAAAAAGATTTTCGTGAACATATAAGAAGACTTGGCGAATTCAACCGTAGGAACTTACCTGTTGTGACGTTTCTACAGGAAGGTCAGAAGGTCTTTGAACATGTCAACAATATTAGCCTTATTTTTTTCTTACCCTCCCCCCTATGATGCTAAGTTGAGTCTTAGTAAATTGATCTCAATTGATATATCATTATTTAATGAAACTAACTGTTGTTCAATTGCTAGTTAGTAGACGAGACCCTAAACAACATAACTCCTACTCCTACACAAAATTGATAGAAGTAAATGTCGTATATGTAGGAGTCTTTACGATAATTAATGTCCAATTACAGTTCATATTCATAAACAAAATGGATGGTCGGGATATTGGACTTTGGCTCTATGTTATTGTAGAAATTGAGTCTCCCACACAAAGGTAGGCCAAGACTCATGTATTATATAGATGATGTATTACAACTGTAATGATGGAAAGGAAATAATTAGCCTAAAACTATGGCAATATAATATTCTAATTATGGTACACTATCATACTCCTTAATTACAATAGTTACTGCCTAAAATACACTAACATTCTCCCTCAATCTGAAGTGGGGAAAGCACACGAAGATTGCGCCGAAAATGTAGAAACTTGCTCATTGAAAGACCTTTGGTGAAAACATCTGCTAACTGATCATCAGTTGATATATACTTAACCTCAACGTCCCCCAAGGCAACCTTTTCACGCACGAAATGATAGTCGATCTCAATGTGCTTGGTGCGAGCATGAAACACAGGGTTAGCAACAAGATAGGTAGCGCTAACATTATCATAATATACAGTAACAGGGCAAGATAAAGGTACATAAAGGTCACGTAAAAGTGAGCGAAGCCAACAAGTTTCAGCAACAGCAAAAGCAACAGATCTATAGTCAGACTCAGTGCTTGATTTAGAAACAAAAGGTTGTTTCTTTGCACTCCAAGAAATAAGGTTGGAACCAAGCAAAATAGCATACCTAGTAGTGGAACAATGAGTATCCGGACAACCTGCCCAGTCAGCGTCTGCATAGGCAATAAGAGAGGGATTGGATGTAGGTCAGGGAAAGAGACCATGTGAAGACGTCCCGCGGAGATAACGTAGAATACATTTGACTGCACGAAGGTGAGAGTCACAAGGAGAATGCATAAATTGACTTACAAGACTAACAGCAAAACAAATGTCAGGACAAGTAAATTGTAAGTATTGTAAACTACCAACCATGCTACGATACAGTGAAGGATCAGACAAAGGAACTCTATTATGACAAGAAAGATATGCCTTGGCCGCAACAGGTGTGGCTACTGGTTTAGAATCCAACATATGAAATCGACTAAGTAGATCATGCGTGAACTTTTCTTTGGGTAAGAAGTACTCCGGATGGCGTACGAATCACCTCTATACCTAGGAAGTAGTGAATATTACCGAGGTCCTTCATGGCAAAAGCCTTAGAAACTGTGGTAATGAAACTGGAGATACTAGAAGGAGAATTTCCTGTGAGAAGAATGTCATCTACATACAAGAGTAAAATAAGAATATCCGTCGAGGTTCGTCGGACAAACATAGAAGAGTCTGCCTTACTACAAGTAAAACCAAGTCCCTGAAGAAAGGAGCTAAAATGATGAAACCAAGCTCTGGGAGCCTGTTTGAGGCCATAAAGAGCTTTGCGTAAATGACATACATGGTTAGGACGAGAGAGATCAACAAAGCCCGAGGATTGTTTCATGTAGACCTCTTCATTAAGAAAACCATGCAAGAATGCATTTTTAACATCAAGTTGCCGAATAGTCCAAGAAGAACTAATGGCAAGGGAAAGAAGAATACGAACAGTTGTAGGTTTGACAACAGGGCTAAAAGTTTCATTAAAATCAACCCCAGCCTATTGTTTGAAGCCTTAAGCAACCAAACGGGTTTTGGCCTTGAAGATCCATCGACACCCTACAATATTTTTAGAGGGGTCATATGGAACAAGATCCCAAGTGTGATTTTCAAGAAGAGCGTCAAAATCATCTTGCATGGAAGCACGCCAATGAGGTTCCTTAACAGCTTGTGAGTAGCAAGAAGGCTCAACAAGTAAATTGGGAGTGGAGAGAACTTGAGAAGTAGAGAGAGAAAAGACTTGTTTAGGCTTGTGAGAACCGGCACGAGAGCGAGTGACCATATGATGACAAGGAGACTTGGAGGAGACGTCAAGACTACGCGTAGTAGACATGCAAGAAATATTTTGGATAGGAGAAGAGGTAGGTACAGAAGTAGAAATAGTTGATGAAGAGGAAAACGAAGGCTCTAAGATTTTTGATCCAGATGGATAAGCTAAAGAGTGACAATTAGGCATGACTCTCTCATCTATAAGTGCATTGGGATGCAAGGAAGTTGGACTATGTTGGTCCGGTGAAGGAAAAGTTGTCGGTGGACCCAAAGTAGAAGGGGTTTTAGGTAATCCCTCAATTAGAACGGTAGAATCTATTTGGGGATGGACAGGGACATCCTCACTGGGAGTAGAGGGCAGAGCACTATTTGATTCCACAACAGATTCCCTAGACTGGTGGGATGAAGGATCTATTTTGGATTGAGAGGAGGCTGGAACCAATGCGGAACTGGACTGCATGCGTGTTTAAAAAGGAAGTTGAGTATTAGTGGTTACTGTAGAAACTGGAAGGGGAAAAACTAAAGAAATTGAAGATGAGGATTCAACTGAAGCAGCGGAAGAAGACTTAAGTTGTTTGAAGGGAAAAGAGTTTTCTTGAAAAGAAACATGTCGTGAAACAAAAACTTGACCCATAGTTGGGTCAAGACATCGGTACCCCTTTTGTTGTATGGCATAGCCAATAAAAACACATGGATGTGATCGTGGGCTTATTTTGTGTAACACACGATCACCAAGAAAAGGAAAGCAAGCACAACCAAAGGTACGAAGAAATGAATAATCTGGGGTACGATGAAAAAGCATCTCAAACGGCGATTTTCGAGGGAGTATCGGAGTAGGAAGACTGTTAATAGTGAAATTTGCAGTATATGTTGCTTCCACCCAATACTCAGATGGTAGGCCCGATTAGATAAGTAAAGTACGAAGAGTTTCAACTATGTGACGGTGTTTTCTCTCAGCAACCCCATTTTGTTGCGGGGTGTGAGGACATGATTTTCGAAAAAGAATGCCATTATTGGAGAAAAATGATTGAAACTCTTTATTGTCAAATTCTTTTCCACCATCACTTTGAAATTTTTTTATTTTGGTAGAAAATAAATTTTCAACCAATGTTTTAAAGTTACAGAAATTATGGAAGACTTCGTTTTTACGTTTTGTAGGATAAATCCACGAAAAACGAGTATAATCATCTAGAAATAGAACATAGTATTTGTAACCAAGATTCGAAAGAACAGGAGATTGCCAAACATCTTAATGAATCAACTCAAATGGTTCTTTACAATAATGATCAACCCTTTGGAAGGGCAAGCGTTTTGATTTCCCTAAGTGACAAGAAGAACAAAAATCAAAACATAAGCTAGAAGTAGGAACAACACCAAAAGACCTAAGGGACTCTATGACTTGTTTAGAAGCATGACCAAGTCGACGATGCCAAATATCTCCAGGAACACGAGAAGCAGCCAAGGCACTTGCACGAGGACTGACACTTGGAGAGGGTAGAGGATACAGGGAACCTTTAGAATTAGCTGAGAGCATTGTTTTCCCCGTTGGATTGTCCTTCACAGAAAAACACTTATCAGTAAATAAACAGGAGCAATTGTTGTCACCACAAAGTTTTGGTACAGGCAGTAGATTGTGAGATAAGTCAGGAACATGTAAGACATCTTTAAGGGTTAGATGACCACAAGGAGTATGTAAAAAGGACTGTCCAACATTAGAAATAGGAAGCAGTGATCCATTACCAACTAATATCTTGTCTGTCCCTGTATAAGGTGATATGTTGAGTAACATACCCTCGTCAGGCATCATGTGTGATGTTTCCCCTATGTCTGGATATCACGCCAACTCACTTGGATCACCTATTGACATCGTAGCAAATGATTTGGGTAACTCAGGAGACGAATAGGAGTAGTTGTACCTTTGATGACATTGAAGAGCTGTATGTCCCGGAAGCATACAAATTTGGCACGTTGCAACCACCGAATTTGGTGCACCATATAATGATGATGAACTATCAATGGATAAATTGTGATGACCAGAATGCTGTCCAGTTGCAGTTTGGCCACCAAAAGTTTGATTGTTTGTGGATTTACCAGGAGAAAGAGAGGAATTGTTGGTCCCATGAGTTGATGACCGTTTAGGCGTATGCGAGGACAAAAAATTACGTTGTCCTGCTGAATTGGGCGCGCCAAAACCTGAATTGGGTGCGCCAGAACCCCCACGACCAGTAGATATGTTAGAGCAACCTCTTCCGCGACCTCGTCCTCTATCTCGAAAATTTGAACCACCATTTGTAGATGCAACAAAAGCAGTGAGAGTGTCCGGTGAAGTATGTTGTTGGAATTGGTGAAGTCTCTGTTCATGAGAGATAAGCTTAGATTTGGGATCCTCATAATCATGAACAGAATTGGTATTTGTGAAGGTGGTCACAAAACTTTCAAATTCCGACGGTAGTCCGGCAAGTGTTTGAACTATGAGTTCTTGATCCGTAAGCGGTTTTCCAATGAAGGCTAAGGCATCTGAGAGCTTTTTGATTGTGTTGAGGTATTGCAAGATTGAGGAGGTTCCCTTCTTGATAGTCTGGAGTTGGTAACGAATTTGAAGTTCTTTGGCAAGGGATTGATTAAGGAAACGACGCTCCAAAGCTGTTTGTAAATTATGAACCTCTTGTAACACATCTTTAGTAAGTGTAGCATAAATCCATGAGCGTAGACTCCATACACATCCATGAGGTATACAGAGGATTAGGTACAAGATTTCCTTGAGAGTCATTGACGAATTGACTTGGACAAGGATTTGAGCCATCAATGAATTGAAGAAGATCATATGTGAATAGAACTGGTAAAAATTGAGACTTCCATAAAATATAGTTGGAATTGTCAAGTTTGAAGGATATGAGATGAGTGATATTAACTTGAAAGGGGCTAGGAGAGGTATAGGGTAATGAAAGAGCTGCAAAAGGAGTGGCAGAAAATGGCGTTAGAGCCATGTGCAAGGCTGATGAAGTAGTGGTTATTGGATGAATTGATGGAAAAGTGGAAGTGTTCACATCGGAGTTCATGTTGGACTGTTGAAGTCCTTGAAAATCCATGCTAGCATGGTGATTATTCACAGCTGGTGAGGTGGGATTAGAATTGACAAAAGGCCAAGTAGAAAGGGGTGGATTTGCAACAAGTTTTTGTGAGTTAGAGTTGCTAACATTGGCTGCCATGGAGGAGAAAAAAATAAATAAAGAATATGCTGTAGAATTAGGAGTTGCAGACGTGATTTAAGGTAGGGTTAGGTTTTTGATTTTGGTTTTACCCAATTGGCTTATGTTAGTTTTTCTTATAACATTGAATATATCTTGATTAATTAGAACATTATATAATATAGTATTAATAAATAGTCACTAATAATGTTCCATGTTGGGTTTCTTCTTTTTTAACTTAGTGCACTTGATCTATATAATTGTTTCATCGTCATCTAAATTTCTAGCTACTACAAAAAAAAAAAAAAAAAAAAAAAAAAAAAAGAAGAAGATACAATTACTATCAAGAAGAAATCGTTGATGGATCATTAGTTTTGGTCAGCATAGTGCCTTGCCAATTTTATTACTCCCTCCATCTAAAATTAGTTATCATGTTTCGCTTCTCAAGAATGCATTATAGTCATACCAAAATGATACAACTATACTTGCAATACCATACCCGATATTGTTAACCCCAAAAGTGCAAATTCTTGTAACTAATTGTATCTTAACGTAAACACAACACATTAACCATTTAGAAAAGAACTAAACAAAAGATTAAGGAAACAAAATCAAACGAAGACAAAAAAAACAAAGGAAACTACCTTCGGTTGGTATCTAATATATAAAAAGCTAAGCATAATTAAAAAAGGGAACCGCATGCTTTCATCATCAGCGAAGCTTGTATCGTCTTTGTATCTATATGAATCTGCCGTGTGTGAAGGTTGTTGAGAAAATTAATGCTATAGGTTTGCTAGAAGCTATGCGTTCACCAAATAGTATATGAGGAATCTGTAAAATAATAAGAAAGACAAGAGGACTTAAGAAGCCAATCACTCTTACGTTGTATTGATTTATACATGAACTACTTATATAGCTTTACAAAGCCAAAGGATAGCTACAGGGGATTACTACTAAGAGGGTAGAGGATAATTACCAGAACAAGAGATAATTACAAAGAATACATATATAAATAATAAGTCATAAATAATATAGTAGTTATATTTTAACACCCCCTCAAGCTGATGCTGACGTGAAACAGAGACGAAGCTTGCTAAAATGCATAGACAAGAGCTGCTGTCCAAGCGGTTTCGTCATGATATCCGCAATTTGGTCAGCACTGGAAATGAAGCTAACTGAAAGCGTACCTAACTTGATTTGCTTCCGCACAAAGTGATAGTCTAATTCAATATGCTTGGTGCGGGCATGAAAAAGGGGATTGGCACTCAAATAAATTGCACCGATGTTATCACACCACATGATAGCAGGGACGCGGGGAGGGAAGCCAAGTTCTCGAAGAAGAGAGCTCATCCACATGATTTCAGCTGTGGCATTGGCCAGTGATTTGTATTCACTCTCCGTTGAGGACCTGACAACAGTAGGTTGTTTCTTTGACGACCAAGATATCAAATTGTTGCCAAGATACACTAGATATCCACTTGTAGAACGTTGGTCATCGGGGCAGCCAGCCCAATCACTATCTGGAAAACATTGAAGTTGCAAGGTAGAATTCTTGGAAATAAACAAACCAATGTTGGTTGTGGCATGAATATACCGAAATAGACGCTTCACTGCTTGCCAATGAACATCAGTTGCACAATGCATAAATTGAGCTAGTTTGTTGACACTAAATGCAATGTCTGGGCGAGTCAAGGTCATATATTGCAGGGAACCTACAATTTGACGATATTGCTCAGAATTTGACAACGGCTCACCAATTGTCTTGCTCAAGGTCGGAGCCACAGCCATTGGTGTGATACACGGCTTAGATTCCTGCATGTTGTCTCTTTCAGTAGATTAGCCGCATATTTATTTTGTGTCAACAATAGGCCATATGATACCCTTTTTACCTCAATTCCAAGAAAATAATTCAAGGCACCCAAGTCGCGGACAGGAAAGATTTCCTTAATTTTTGTGAGAAACCATGGCAACTTGGAGGAATCTGAACATGTAACAGCTATATCATCGACATAAATCAATACATAGATTTTTAATGTACCTTGTAGAAGAACAAACAATGACGTGTTGACCTTAGAGGAGTGAAAATCGAGACTCTCCAAAAAATTTGACAAGCGTTGAAACCAAGCTCGGGGAGCTTGTTTCAAGCCATAGAGAGAGCGATGAAGCTGGCAGACATGGTCAGGCTTGGAAGAATCAACATACCCTTGTGGTTGTTCCATATATAATTCAGTGTCTAATTGTCCATGTAAGAATGCATTGGAGATGTCAAGTTGAT
This sequence comes from Lycium ferocissimum, assembly GCF_029784015.1. Lineage (NCBI taxonomy): Eukaryota > Viridiplantae > Streptophyta > Magnoliopsida > Solanales > Solanaceae > Lycium > Lycium ferocissimum. Next base: position 57,113,059 of record NC_081347.1, read on the forward strand.
GAATAGGCCAATTATGAACGGTGGCAAGTGTAAGGACTGTCCGAACAGTGGTAAATTTGACTACGAGAGAAAATGTTTCGAGATAGTCAATACCGGACTGTTGTGGGTAACCGCACCTTGTAGCGTTCTATTGAGCCATCTGTATTTCTCTTTATGCGAAAAATCCACTTGTTGCCAATTACATTTTTGTTGCAAGGGCGCGACACTAAACTCCATGTTTTAGTTTGATGTAGAGCATTCAATTCCCCCTGTATAGCGTCACGCCATTCCTGATATTTCTTAGCTTGAAAAATGTTTTTAGGTTCCTCCAATAGATAATTTGGTTTGGTTAAGGCTAGATGGGCTTGGCGTTTTTGCATGGTGGTGGGGCGGAGTTGCATGGAGTGGGTACGAGATGGGTCAGGATTGTCTGTTAGGGGAGAATCTGAAAAATCCACAGCTAATGACAATCCAGGAGCACTGTTCGGATTAGAGATTAGAGATGAAGATGAATTTGAGATAGGAGTTCTAGTTATTATTTGAGGAGATTGGCATAAAGGTAAGTTAGGTGGGCATGAGGATCCAGGCGGTGATTTGGATAAAGGGGAGAAATTTAAGGGATTAAATTGAGATAGAGTTCTAGTAGGAGAAGGTAAAGATACATGATTAGGCGAAGGAGAAATATTAGGAGATTGAAAAGGAGAACAATGAGGAGGTTGAGATGGAGAAGAAATTTTATCGGATAGTGATGCAGAGTCCAAGTGAGTTGGAATGAACTTGAGATAATATATCAAGATTTGAAGATTACTAGTATATTTTTCTAATATTTATTAATAAAAAAATATTTAGAAATGTTGTCACTGTGAGAGGCGCAATCAAATTCAATAGTTGGTTTATCAATTAGAAGGTGTTTGGCTAAGCTTATAAGCCGGCTAAATTAGACTAATTATATGCACTTTTTAACTTATCTACACGTTTGGTAAATAACAAAGTGCTTATAAGCCAAATCAGTCATAAATTGGTCATCCCCAACTTATGGTTTTTCAGCTTATAAGCACTTTTAGTTTTGACCAAATATTTATATTTTTTGAATTCTCAAAAACAAAAAAATCCTAAACAAAACTCCTAACTTCCTGTTTACTCCACATCCGTCTTTCCTCCTTTTCTTTATACTAATACTTAAAAAAAAATTAAGGACATTTTAGTCATCCTAACATAAGAACAATTTATGAGCACTTTTTACCAAACACGTCAACTACTTATTAATAATTTTAGCACATCTATCCAAACACGTCACTACTTATTCATTAATTAATACTCCCTCTGTTTCAATTTATGTGAACCTATTTCTTTTTTAGTCCGTGTCAAAATGAATGACATCTTTCCTAATTTGAAAACAAATTCACTTTATGAAATGATTTACAGCCACACAAATATTCAAGACTTATTTTGAACCCCAAGTTTCAAAAGCCTTCACTCTTTCTTAAATATCGTGTCCAGTCAAATAGGTTCATATAAACTGAAACGGACGGAGTATCAGTTTTAGCCTTAAAAATACTTATCAATACTTAAAGCTTATCAGAGTACTGCTCCCTCCGTCTATTTTTACTTATCATGTATTGATTTAGCACGCCCCTAAGGAGTCATAAACAGAATGACAATTTTACTATATCACCCCTAATTATTACGAAACAATCTAATAATATTTATTGAAGTCTTCAACTCATAATCAATAGTAAGGGTAAAACAAGTATGATATGATAAATTATCTCTTGATTTTGTAAACTGGACAAGTAAAATGGGCATCTATTTTTTAATACAGGGGACAAGTAAAATTGGAAATTGGGAGAGGAGTATTCAGCAGGAGTGAAACTTTAAAAGAACATCAGAATAAAAAGGAGATATAAAGAGCCCGTTTGGATTGGCTTATAAGGTGATCAAATCAGCTTATAAGATATTTTTAACCTATTTGAGTGTTTGATAAAAATAGAAAACAACTTAATTTAAGTTAAAAAGTACTTAAAATAACTCAAAACCAAGAAGTTGCTCAACCCAACTTATTTTTTTAGCGTAAAAGTCATTTTAATTTGACTAATGACTTTACCCTTTTATCCCTTATATTCTGTTAATTTCAATATTACTCTTACTTCTAAAAACCCTTTAAGCACTTTTATACAAACACAGTTTATGCTTAACAACCACTTTTTTTTAGTTAATCCAAAGGAGCTCAAAGAGCTGTTTGGCTTTGTGATGGAACCCCAAAGCAAAAATCCCCAAAACCCTAAGATTTCACTATTTCTTCTTCTCCCTTACAACTTCCGGCAACCTGCGATTTTCGGTGGTTACTATGACTTCTAACTCTTTTAAGTTTGTTTATGCTCCATAGTGTTCTCACCTTTGTGCATTTTGGTACTCTTCTAATTGAATCAGCCACCATGACTCAAGGTATACATTTCTCTCTCTTCCCCTTTTTCTTTTCTTATCTTTGGATTATAAATTAACAATGCTTTGTCATGCTCTCTTTATAATCTTGCCGTGGCTTTTTAATTACTTTTGTAGCTCCCTCCGTCCCAATTTAAGTGGCTTTCTTTTCATTTTTGTATGTCCCAAAAAGAGTGGTTTTTTATTTTTAGCAAGTTTTACAAGTTTTAGACCATAAGATACACACATCTTTTTATTTAAGACCACAAGATTTAAAATTGTCTTAGTCAAATTAAGACACTTAAAGTGGGACGGAGGGAGTATTTATTTTCCGTATTGCTTTATTTTCCTTTTCTTTAAGCTGATGGTCTACCGGAAACAACCTCTTGGGAGGCTTTACCTCCCAAGGTAGGATAAGGTCTATCCTCCCCAGACCCCACTTGTGAGACTACCTTTGGGTATGTTGTTGTTGTTGTATTTTTGGATTATGTATTTTAAGTCTAAGAATATTTAACCTCTTTTAGCACCTAGTAAAAGAGCTGCTGCTGAAGTGGAAAGAGAAGATATAATCACTGCCCTGCCAAGAAACGTTGTTGATCGCATCCTTGAGCTCTTGCCAGTTCGCGATGCAGCAAGAACTTGTGTTTTATCCAAAAAATGGAGAGATATTTGGGTCTCGCTTCCGCATCTGGTATTGGATAACTTGTTTTGCAAAAAGTTAATAGCAAAATGTCAATTCTTTTACAGCCAAAGAAACTCTGAATCTGTTTTGAGGGAAACAGTGGATGAGATTCTCTTACAGCATATTGGAGACATTGTGAAGTTTGTTCTTGATATTTCAGCAGTACATTTGTCTTCATATGACGTTATTAATGGATGGATGCGTTATGTCACCAGAAATGGTGTCAAGGAGCTAACCCTTAAAATGTCAGATAATACAACTTATTTAATAACTTATAAACTGCCTTCTTTTGTATTTAATTGTCCTACCTTGACACATTTGGAGCTCTCCAACTGTGACTTCAAACCACCAAATCCATTTCTTGGCTTTCAAAATGTTAGAACCCTCAATCTGGAAGAAATAACTTTTGTGCCAACCACAAAGTTCTGCGTTATCAATGTTCCCCTTCTGGTCGGTTTAACCTTGAAGTTATGTCATCGCACTCAATGCTTGAAGATTGTTTCACCACAGTTGGAGTCCTTGGTTGTTCGTGGATGTCACCATCTCGTGCTAAATTGCTTTATGAATTGCAAAAAGTTGAGCGTGTTAGGGATTGAATTGGAAAAAGTGGTTGACATTCTGAAGCATGATGAAATATCAACTTTGGAAAAGCTTCTTTTTAGCGTTCCTTTGCTTGAACAACTTTATTTGGGTCCTTATGTCCTTGAGGTAAGAAATTGACATGTTGTTTCACTTGGATATCTTATAGTGATTGTATTCATCTGATTCTAATTATTGTACTTGTTCCGAAGCTTTTGAGTGCAAACATTATTCCGGATGGGCTTCCTTCCAAGCTCAATTGCTTGTGGCATCTAGATTTAGGTGTTGACTTTGGCAAGGTGGATCACACTTCTTTCGCCCTACAGTTAATCAAGAGTTCTCCTAATTTGAGTAAACTTCAGATTTGGGTAAGAAATGATACATATATGTGGTCGTACACCAGATATATGTATGATCTGGTTCATTTTTGTTCTTCATATTTGTGAACTTGAGAAGCTAAAATGACTTGGTATTTCTCTATACATTAGGTCAAGGGTAGCGACGACAGTGCTGAAACAGTTATGAAATATCTGGAGACACCAACCTGCTTGGACCAACCACTGAACAAGCTCGACTATGTGACCATCAGTTCTTTTGATTGTTCAAAAACTGAGCTGCTTTTTGTAAAGCTATTGTGTGCTCGCACTCCATCTCTGGTAAGGATGTGCATTGAGCAAGGGATAGCCATTAATTCTAAGGAAGAAAGGAATGTCACCATAACATTGATGCGTTTCCCCAGAGCTTCTACAAAGGCAGAGTTGTTCTATTTTCCGTTTGAGGCTACGAACGCAGACTGATGCCTCTGTTTTCAATGAATTTTGTTAACAAGGGATCGAATTGACCAATTTGGTAAAACTTGTGGTTTTCCTTTAAAGATAAATATGTTCATCACTTGGATGTTTCAAAAGTTGAGTCTGTATTGATGTGTGTTATTAGATTAGCAGTCCCTTTGCTAATGTATTTCATATTAATATATGCATATTTAACTACCTGTTTGTGACCAGGGAAGGAATTTGACAGGAAGATAAAATGAAAATGTTTCCCGGTTGTTGTTTGGTTCGAAATGTAAACCCACGTGTTTTTGGGACTATGAGCTAGCAATTTCGAAATCGGTTGAATTAGTTGTTATATGGTCAAGAGAGATTGTTACTGTAGCTTTTATAATCTAGATATGGAAAGAACGGAAAAAAGAGGATATTTATGTGGATAAAAACAATATTCTTGGAGAATAGAGGGTCTTATAATTGTTACCTGATGCTTCAGATCTTCTGTTTCAGTCTACTCCATAATTACCTCTAGTAGAATAGTTCCCAATTGATAGATGTCATCTTTCATCTTTAACAGTATACAACTGATGCAGCAAGCGAGATTAAGAAGTCGAAAATTAAGAAATACATAGGATCAGTTTATAAGAATTGGATTCTTAACTCTTATCAATGAGATTTAAAAATGGACATTTCAGTCATGTAGCTTCTTGTTTTATTGAAAAGCGAATCCTCTTTATGTTTACTTTGTACATTGGCGGGCTCTATTGAACGTAGCAAAAAAACAGAAATGACCTTTGGTAGACCTCTTTATGTTTATATCAAGTTCATTGGAATGTTGCAGGGTAAAGTGCTCCAGTGAAAATTATGTTTACTGGAGTAGTAAATTAGAAACTGGAGTTATTAGAGATTATATTATGTTTAATTTCTTTTGGATGTGATTTGAATTAGTGAACAAAAATAGTAGTAATTTATATTTGTTCTCTTGAATTTATTTTATTTCTGTAATATGAATTCGCGCAATAATGAGTGGTATAAGATTCTATTTCAGATTGCAAAAAGTTTCATGTTCAAATTGTATCAAAAATCAGTTATTAGATAGTAAAATTTTCACAAACAACTACCTTTTAGCTCCTTCTAACAACCTATAACTACATATTTTACATTTACAATTCGTAGCCGGAGGACTATATATTTAGCTAGTAGGCATCGCGTCGACTTAAATATAGGATAAATATAACGGAAATACACACGAGAAAAACTGAAAGTGCTATATTTATGGAAACAAAATCTATTCCAATTTAAATTAAAATCAGCTTTTTAATGTTCCCGATTCACGCAAATATCCTCCCATTCCATATCCGATCTCATATCTCATTCAAACATTTAACAAATTCAAAAAAAAATTGAATTCAAAAAGTACATTCATATTTTTAACCAAAAAGAAAAAAGGTTCGAAAAACTAGTTCATCAAAAAAACTTTGAAAAATAACAATATCAAACCAGTGAAAATGAGCGAGTTCGTTTTAAACGACGAATATATATATGAATTCATCTGTTGAAATATCGAATTCAAGTTGAGTTCATAATTGAGGTAACAACGTTTTCACTACAACTTTTTTTATTTTTTTTTATTTTTCTGAAATTTTGAAAAATATAGTCAAAATATATCTGAAATATAGTCAACAGAAACCAAAATAAGTAATATTGAACATAATAATCAAAAATACAATTAAAATATAGCCAAAATATAGTCATAATTGAGGTAACAATGTCTTCACTGCAACCTTTTTTTTTTTTCCTTAAATTTTTCTAAATATAGTCAAAATATATGAAAAATATATCTGAAATATAGTCAACAGAAACCAGAATAAGTAATATTGAACATAATAATCAAAATACAAAACGAAAATATAAGTTAAATACACGGTGAAACGTAAAAATCAGTATAGAATCTTACCTTTTGTTGGGAATTAGATTTGAATTATAAGTGAAATTAATGAGTAGTTAATTACAGATAAACAAGGAAGTTGAACTATTGTAAAACTGATTTGAAATTGGAGGAAATTAAGGGATATTGGGCATAATGGCGTGTATTTAGGGGGATAGGAGAGAGGGATGTTTTTTTTTTGCTTTTAGGGGTGTGGGAAGTTATCAGATGAGTGGTAAAAATTAAAAGTGATAGCTATAGGAAGTAAATATGTTATATTTTAGCTACTAAATATAATTATTGTAAAATTTAGTTATGTTTCATAAATAGGTAATAATGTAAGTTATGCCAAGTAAATTTCTTATTAGATAATGCTATTTCTGAAAAAGAAAAGCCTTAAAGGGTTGGTCCGTCCTAGCGTGTGGCCCTTAGGGGAAATTTGAGGGCTAATTTGCCATTTTAGAGGCCTTGATATAAAGGGGTCGGTAAATCTCTAACCCATTTATTCTTTGGCTTTAAAGGGCAGGTCAGCTCATTTGACACCTCTAGGTGGGGGTGGGGGTGGATGGTGGGTATTTTCGTAAAAAAAATTCCGCTAACTAATCAACAACAACAAACAACAACAACATACCCAGTGTAATCCCACAAGTGGGGTCTGGGGAGGGAAAGATTTCAGACCTTACCTCTAGCTTTGGAATAGAGAGGCTATTTCCGATAGACCCTCGGCTCAAAAGAAATGTAACCGATGCAGAAACTTAAGAAAAGAAAAAGGGACGACAAAAATAGCAAATGTACAAAAATGCAGTAACATATATCAATACACATTAGCGAAAAAGAAACTACATGACTACCCTAAAACATACGACTAAAAGTAGGATAACACTCTATTACCTACTAAACATCTACCCTAATTCTCGACTTCCACACCTTCCTTCGCTAACTAATCGAACATGAGAAAATAAGTAAGAATTCATTTATTTTTCAAGAACACTTTTTTTTGAATAAATTCCTCAAAAGGTCACCCATGTATTGAGAATTGCTTCTTAATATCACTTTTATTTCTTTTAGGCCTTGAATATCACTCAACTATCATTATTTTCTTCAAAATATACCAAACACAAAATCCTCCTTCTCTCTTAGTTGACATGTCATATCACATTAAAATTCTAATTTTTTAATAACAAATTTATTTAACTCATCAAATCCATCAAACCCAACCCGACCCAAACTCATTTAACCAATCAACCCATATCTTATACCCATGAGGTAAAATTCAAATTTTCTTCTATTTTTTTTAGTCTTTAAAATTTAGAAGATGATATAATTTCGAATATTCAACGTGGTATTGGAGTTATTTTCTTAAAATTAAGTTTTTTTTTGTTTGCTTACCTTGTGTCTATAGTTTGTGTAGTTGTGTTATAATTTAATCTCTTCTCGTGTGTTTTCCCAGAATAGAATAATAATCAACATGACCAGTGGCGGAGCCGAGGGTGTTCATCCGAACCCCCTCTGCGGAAAAAAAATACTATTTTTATAAGGTTAAAATTATTTTTTAGGTATATATAGTAGATGTTGAACCCCCTTAGGCTTCTTTGTATGTTTATTTTTTTATATTTTGAACCCCCTCGGCGAAAATCCTGGCTCTGCCACTCAACTTGACTATAAAAATCGAGTTCATGTTTAAGTTTTCTCTTTCACAGTTATAGTATCCAGATGTTTTTAACTGAGAATTGCATAATGTGCTCAGTTATTAAGTTTGAAAATGGTATTTGCCTAAAGCTTTCAAATATGGTTAAATGGGTATCTTTTTTTTTTTTTTTGCGCGGATTATCCTTCTTTTGGGGTGATCTTTAATTTTTACCCCTCAAATTGGTGGTCTTTAATTTTCCTTCGCCTAATACCTCGAGGTTCTGGGTTCGAACCCTAGCTCAGAAAAAAAAAAAAAATTCACGAGGCAGAGGTTTGGATTCGCAAGGGAGAATTTTGCCAAAAACTCTACCTTAAGGTAGAGTTTGAAATTTTGCCTGAAGCATGCAAAACTCTGGCTGAAGATATTTTTTTTTAAAATTTTTTATTAAGCGGGGGTTCGAACCCGAAACCAAGAGAATTTTAACGAAGGGAAAAAATCAAATACCATCAATTTGAGAAGCATAAATTAAAGACCACCCCCAGCGAAGGGCAATCCTACAAATTGCCTAATGAGTATAAGACATGGGTTGGTTGGTTAAACGGATTTGGAAAGAGTTGAGATAAATAAATTTATTATTAAAAAAATGGGGAAGTTACATTAATACAAGTAAATGAATATAATATTTCATAATCTACAACTATTAATTAAATTACATAATCTACAAATGTACTATATATACAGGGTATATATGATATTATACCATAAATAAAGAATGTTGCTATGAATAAAAGGCTAAAAATAAGGAGTTTCATATATTCATGATAACCAAATTAAATACATATCAAAACACATTAATTGCTTTTCTAAAAATCTCCAACTACTTAGCTATCTAATCCATAAATAGGTATATTATTGTTTATATGATATGTATGTATACAATTCTTTGAACAAGTATATATATTATTGCACTTATATATTACGTATATTTCACTATTATATACTATATATAATATTATTTGTTATGTATATAACTGTTACTATATACTATATGTAATTTTATTTCTTATGTATATTACACTATGGACTCTCTCTCTCTCTCTCTTCTCTTTTCTCTCTCTCTCTCTCTCTAAGAAAACCAACGATCTTCTTCCCATCCCCCACCCCCTAGCTCACCCCCACCCCCACCCCCCAACTCCCGACGTGACCTCCCGTGTAAGTTGTCTCTTTTCTAGAGTTGTAGACGGCCTATACCCACCCCCCGCCCCCTCTTCTTCTCCTATCTTCTTTCTCTTCTCTCCTTCCTTCTCTCTAGTGTTCCCTGCTCCTTTCCGATAGATTCGAGTTTTCATGCGTGAACAGTAATTTCGGCGTCAACGGTACTTCCGGCATCAACAGTACTTCCGCGCGTGAGCAGGTTCTGTCTAATTGGAGTTGGTACCTCCGACTGCCTTTTTTTTTTTTTTTTAATTCTCTGTCTTGTATCCTTGCAGCTAATTTATATTCTTGCATTACTTATATCGTTCTTGTCGTAGTAGTTACACTTTCATCTAGATTATTGCTAACTTGTGTTTTAGTATTGATTCTTGCCTATTTGAGTAGTTTATATTTGCATTACTAGCTTTGGTAGACGATGGTGGACTAAGGTCATGTTTTAGGACGGGGGTGAGGGTTAGAGGGGGTAAGTGGGTTAAGGGAGTCTCTAGGCTGCGACTAGGGTCTTGGAATATTGGGACTCTAACGGGGAAGTCCATCGAACTAGTTAGGATTCTTAAGAAGAGGAGGATTAATATAGCTTGTGTCCAGGAGACTAAAGGGTTAGGATCTATGGCTAAAGATGTGGACGAGTATAAGTTATGGTTCTCAGGTAGGTCGAGGGATAGAAATGTGGTTGACATTTTAGTAGATAATGACTTAAGAGACCAGGTGGTAGGGGTTAAGAGGGTCAGTGATAGGTTGATGACGATTAAACTGGTCGTTGGAGGGTTTATTTTGCACATTATTAGTCTTTATGCACATAGGGCTTGGGCGAGGAGAAGAAAGACGTTTTTGGGAGGATTTGGACGAGATGATGGGAGGTATCGAGAAGGCGATATTCATCGGAGGAGATTTACAATGAAAGCACATTGGGTCAATTTACGGGGGATATGATGATATGCATGGAGGTTGTGGTTTCGAGACGGGGAACGAAGGAGGGAGTTGCACCGTTGGATTTCGCAAAGCCTTTGGGGTGAACATTGGCGCAGCCAATTTGAGTTTCCCGAAGAAGGAGGAGCACTTGGTAACCTTTTGTAGTTCGGTGGCTAAGACGCAGATAGACTTTTTATTCCTTAGGAGGGACGATAAAAGTCTTTGTAAAGACTGCAAGGTGATTCCGAGTGAGAATCTAACGACCTAGCATAATCTCTTGGTGATGGATTTGGAAATCAAGATGAGAAAGAGAAAGAGGGTCGTGGATGACAGGCCTAGGATCAAATGGGGGAGTTTGACCATGACGGGTGCCTGGAGATGGGGGAGAAGTTGAGGACTATGGGAGCACGGGAGAGTAGTGGGAGGCGACCAATATATCAGGACGGGACGGCCCGGTTGCATTACGGAAGCGGTAGAGAGGTCTTTTGGGGTCTCGAAGGGCGGCCGTGGTCGACGAGGGGAATTTGGTGGTGGAATGGAGAAGTTCAAGAGAAGGTGGAAAGCTAAGAAGGTGGCGTATGCGAAGTTGGTAGACATCAAGAATGATGAGGAGAAGCAAACGAATAGGGAATTGTATAAGATGGCGAGGAAGGAGAGAAAGTTAGCGGTTACGGTGGCAAAGACAACAGCTTTTGAACTCCTGTATGCAGAACTAGAGGATAAAGGCGGGGATAAGAAGTTGTACCGACTAGCCAAGGCAAAGGATAGGAGGGCGCGTGACTTGGATCAAGTGAAGTGCATCAAGAACGAGGATGGTAGGGTACTGGTGGAGGACGTTCTCATTAAACGGAGATGGCAGTCATACTTCCACAAACTCTTGAACAACGAAGGAGACAAAGATATTGTGTTGGGAGATTTGGAGTACTCTGAGAGGTGTCGTGATTTTAGATATTGTAGGAGTATAAAGGTTGAGGACGTTAAGGGTGTTGTTCGTGGATAAGTAGGGAAGAGCGACCGGGCCGATGAGATTCCACAGGGAGTTTTGGAAGAGGCAGACGGGGGCGAGGTTTGGAGTGGTTGACTTGATTATTTAATGTCATCTTTTAAGACGGCTAAGATGCCGAAGAATGGCGATGCAAGACAATGATTCCATTGTACAAAAACAAGACGACATTCAAAGTTGTAACAACTACGAGAGGGGATCGAGTTGCTAAGCCCACTATGAAAGTGTGGGAAAGGGTGGTGGAGATGAGGGTGAGGAGAGGTGTGTCTATCTCTGAGAATCAGTTCGGATTCATGCCGGGGTGCTCAACTACAAAAGCTATTCATCTTGTACGGAGACTGGTGGAGCAGTCTAGCGAGAGGATGAGGGACCTGTACATGGTATTCATCGACCTAGAAAAGGCATACGACAAAGTGTGAGAGGTTCATGGAGATGCTTTGGGCTAAGAGGTGTATATGGCGTACATCGGGCGATCAAGGACATGTATGATAGGGCCAAGACCAGGGTAAGGACTATGGGAGGAGACTCAGAGCACTTTCTAGTGGTGATGGGGTTGCACCAGGTATCAGCTCTTAGTCTTTTTTTATTTTCCTTGGTGATGGATGGATTGACGCGGAAAATTCAAGGTGAGGTGCCATGGTGTATGTTATTTGCGGATGACATGGTCCTGATTGACGAGTCTCGCGGCGGAGTTAACGCTAAGCTAGAGGTTTGGAGACAAACTCTGGAGTCTAAAGGGTTCAAGTTGAGTAGGACCAAGACAGAGTACTTGGAGTGCAAGTTCAGTGATATAGTGCATGAGATGGACGTTGAAGTGAAGCATTGCACCCGGTTCATACGAAGAAAAGATAGTTTCAAGTATCTTGGGTCTATTATACACGGAAATGGGGACATTGATGATGACGTCACACAAGTATTGGTGCGGTGGATGAAATAAAGGCTTGCGTCGGAGTGTTGTGTGACAAGAAAGTGCCAAAAACTTAAAGGCAAGTTCTACAAAAGTGGTGGTTAGACCAACTATGTTGTATGGGGCGGAGTGTTGGCCTATCAAGAAAATCTCGTATTCGAGAAGATGAAAGTGGCGGAAATGAGAATGCTATAATGGATGTGTGGGCACGCTAGGAGAGATAAGATTAGGAATGAAGTCATTCAGGACAAGGTTGGAGTAGCCTCGGTGGAAGACAAGATGCGGGAAGCGAGGTTTGCGATGGTTTGGGCATGTGATGCGGAGAGATGCAAATGCCCTAATGCGGAGGTGCGAGAGGCTGGCTAGCGACGGTTTCAGAAGAGGTAGAGGCATGTCGAAAAAGTATTGGGGAGAGGTGATTAGATAGGACATGGTGCATTGCCTGCTTACCGAGGACATGACCTTAGATAGGAGGGTATGGAGGACTCATATTAGGGTAGAAGGCTAGTAGGTAGTCGCGTTTATCCTTTCTTACGAGTAGTTTTATTGCTCTATAGTTTCTTATCTCTTGATTTCTGCGAGTACCTGTTGGTTCATAATGTCTTATTTACTTTCATTGTTTTCATTTTCATAATTGCTTTGATTTGTTTGCCGCATTCGATCTTTCATATGCCTTTTCTTGGTAGGGTCTTAAAGTAGCCTCACCACTTATAAGGTAGGTAAGGTCTACGTCTGTTCTACCCTCCAGACCCCACGTTGTGGGATTCCTTTGAGTATGTTGTTGTTATTGTTGTTGTATATACTAGATATAATATTATTTGTTATGTATATAACTATTACTATATACTATATATAATTTTATTTCCTATGTATATTACAAAAAGGTATTATCATATATATAACTATTACAATATGCCATATATAATTTTATTTCTTATGTATATTACACAAAAGGTATTATATGGAGTGTATATATAGATAGATATTATTGCTTTCATATATCAGGTATATTGAAGAAGCACGCTATAATATTCATATATTAGGTATATATTCTATACTATATTAAATATATACAAATTTAAATTTAACTGAGTTAATTTTCCTATTTGAGAGAGAGAGAGAGAGAGAGAGAGAGAGAGAGAGAGAGAGAGAGAGAGAGAGAGAGATTGAATAATAAATATGTGATGGCAGAAAGTAAGCCAAGTTTTATGTGATGGTCTGTCAATTATTAATTAAGATCCTATTTTAATGGTAATTCATGGGTAATTAGAATTTTAGGGAAGCCAAGTTTCCATTTTAATGCATTTCATAGAGATATTTAAGGGATATATGAAAAGTTGTACATAATGTAATTAAAAAGTTATAAAATTAGAATAAATTGTATTTATGTAATTTTCTGAAAGTAGTTGTAACTTTTTTAAATAGCTTTTTTAAAAGTTGTATTTGTGTAAGATTGCCTTAAAAAATAGAAAGTTTAATGTGACATGGCTTGCCAACTAGGAGAGGAGAATTTTGTATGTTTAGTATATTTTGAGGAAAATAGTGATATTCTAGTCCTAAAAGAAACAAAATTGATATTAGGAAGCAATTTTCAAAACGTGGATGACCTTTTAAGGAATTTACTCCACATTTTTCATGAAAAAACATTTTCCTTCGTACCGAACACACCCTAAACTCCAGTCCCTTTTTAGATATTTTGTCTTTTAACAAAAGATATTAATTTGACTAATTATGTGACAACACTTTTTAAATTATCAAAATTATTTTTGAGTAAACAAAACCAAATAAATCCTTAACTTTAAGAATTTTATAATCAGGTTATTACTATTAACTATATCTTTGTGCGATGCACGGCGAAAACATGATTAATTTGGTTCTCACTTTAGTTAGTCTTTATGGTTTATATATTTTGCAGGATACGCGAATATCTCCTTAGTGAGTCTCATATTTTGTTTCTTTCCTCTTATTTTTTTCCTCTTAATTTCTCTATCGTTGTTAAAATTTATCTTATTTTGGTTATGTCACTTTTTATATTTAGTAAGTTGACAATTCAAATATCCTAAATGTCAAGTTTATAATCACAAGATTCAAAGGATATTTTATTATATTATACACATTTTTAATTTAGAATCATAAGATTCAAAAGTTTATCTTTATTTCTTAAACTCCGTGTCTAGTCAAACTTAGACACTTAAATTGAAACAGAGGGAGTATATGCCAAATGAAGGAAATGAAAAGACAATTGAGACACTGCGTTAGATCTAATTAACAAAGAAATTTGTAGAATAAACTCACCAAAATTAATAGCAAAACTCTAATTTAAACAAGAAAAATTAAAAGAAAATTTCAAATTCGATTCACCTATGGAACCACCAAGCGACCCCGAGAGAAAAATTAGATTGAGCGAGTGAAGACCGGAGAAGTAGAAGAAAGGCTGAGAGACCACCGGAATAGTGAAGAAGAAAGGCATTATTTACTTTAGTTAGTCTTTATGGTTTGTATATTTCGCAACGGATCTTTGCGATTCTCCTTATTGAGTCTCCATATTTTGTTTCTTTTCCTCTTATTTTCCCCCTTAATTTCTCAATTATTGTTGAAATTTATCTTATTTTGGTTATGTCCCCCTCTTTTTATATTTAGTAAGTTGACAATTCAAATATCCTACGTATCAAGTTTATAATCACAAGATTCAAAGTATATCTTATTATATTATACACATTTTTAATTTAGAATCACAAGATTCAAAAGTTTATCTTTATTTCATAAAAAACTCCGTATTCTAGTTAAACTTAGACACTTAAATTGAATAGAGGTTTATATGCAAAAATGAAGGAAATGAAAGGACAATGGGCATTAATCGGACACGTGGAGACTTAAAAAGTAAACATACGAGAGGTAGAATTAATGTTAAACTTCAAATGTACACATGTTAGTCTACGCAGAAGTCACAATTTCATGTGTTTTTTTATAAAGAGTAAAGTAATAAAATGAAGTGTAGAAGTAAAGAAATATATATATATATATATATATATATATATTAAAGTAGAATAGACGTGTAAAGAGAATAGATGATAAATCAAGTGTAGTACTTGTTAAATAAAGTGGACCCACAATTGGAAAAAAAGAAAAAAAATTAAGTATAATTGAAGTAAGTCCAAATTTAATGTACAACTTAGATAACCTTTTGTACAATTTGTCAATGCTGTGTTCGTCTTCCTCCACGTATATATAATAGAAAAATCTACATGAATTTAAGGCGCAGGAGTGAAACTTCAAAAAAAAAAAAAAAAAACTTTAAAAGAAAATGACAATAAAAAGGACAGATGAAAGGGCTGTTTGGCTTTGTGATGGAACCCCAAACCAAAAATCCCTAAAACCTAAGATTTCACCTGCGAATTCTTCGGTGGGTACTATGACTTCTAACTCTTTTACATGCTCTGCTGCTAAATGAAAACTCTATGCATTTTGGTACTGTTCTAATTGAATCAGCCACCATGACTCAAGGTATACTATTCTCTCTCTCTTTTTATTTTTATTTTTATTGAATTATAAATTAACAATGCTTTATCATGGTATTTTTAGTATGTGGCTTTTCAATTACTTCTATTACTCCCGCCATTTTAATTTAAGTGTCTTACTTTCTTTAAAGTACTATACACATTTTTTATTTAAGACGTGCCCTTTTATTTCTTAAAATTTCATGGTCAATCAAATTAAAATATTTAAATTGGGATGGAGGGACCCAAAAAGAGTGACTCTTTTCCTTATTGCTCTGTTATACTTTTCCTTTGAGCTGAACCGAGGATCTATCGAAAACAGGTTTTTCGCCTCTTAAGATAGGATGTACACACCATTCTCTTCAGATTCGACTTGTGAAATTACATTGGATATGTTGTTGTATTCTTGGATTTATGCCTGAAGACTATTCAACTTCTTTTAGCATCTACTAGTAAAAGAGTTGCTGTTGAAGTGGAAAGAGAAGATATAATCACTGCCCTGCCAAGAAACGTTGTTGATCGCATCCTTGAGCTCTTGCCGGTTCACGATGCAGCAAGAACTTGTGTTTTGTCCAAAAAATGGAGAGATATTTGGACCACTCTTCCGTATCTGGTATTGGATAACTTATTTTGCAAAAAGTTAACAGCAAAATCTCAAGCTGTTTTCAGAAAAATAGTTGATGACATTCTCTTACAGCATATTGGAAACACTGTGAAGTTTGTTCTTGACGTTTCAGAAGTACATTTGTCTTCATATGCAGATATTAATAGATGGATGCGTTATGTCACCAGAAATGGTGTCAAGGAGCTAAGCCTTAACATGTCAGATAATAGAATTTATAAATTGCCTTCTTATATATATAATTGTTCGACTTTGACACATTTGCAACTCTTCAACTGTGTCTTCAAACCACCAAATTCTTTTCTTGGCTTTCAGAATCTTACAAACCTTCATATGGAAAGAATAACATTTGCGCCAACTGCAGAGTTTTGTGTTATCAATGTTCCCCTTCTTGTGGAATTAGCCTTGATGTTCTGTTGTGGCGCTCAATACTTGAAGATTGTTTCACCACAGTTGAAGAACTTGGGTGTTCATAAGGGTCACTATCTCATTCTAAATTGCTTTATGAATTGCAAAAATTTGAGCATGTTAGGGATTGAATTGGAAAAAGTGGTTGATAATCTGAAACATGATGAAATATCAACTTTGGAAAAGTTTCTTTTTAGCTTTCCTTCACTTGAACAACTTTATTTGGGTTCCTTTGTCCTTGAGGTAAGAAATTGACATGTTGTTTCACTTGAATATCTTATATGTAGTGATCGTATTCATCTGATTCTAATTGTTGTACTTCTCCGAAAGCTTTTGAATGCAAACATAGTTCTGGATGAGCTTCCTTCCAAGCTCAACTGCTTGTGGCATCTACAGTTAGGTGTTGACTTTGGCAAAGTGGATCAGACTTCTTGTGCTCTACAGTTAATCAAGAGTTGTCCTAATTTGAGTAAACTTCTAATTGGGGTAAGAAATGATTAAATATATGCGGTCATACAATAGATATATGTATGATCTGGTTAATTTTTGCTCTTCATGAACTTGAGAAGCTAAAATGACTTGGTATTTCTCTATACATTTGGTCCAGGGTAGCGACGACAATGCTGAAACAGTTATGAAATATCTAGAGACACCAACCTGCTTGGACCAACCACTCAACAAGCTCGAGTATGTGACCATCAGTTCTTTTGAGTGTTCGAAAACTGAACTGTTTTTCGTAAAGCTATTGTGTGCTCGCACTCCATCTCTGGTAAGGATGTGCATTGAGCAAGGGATAGCCATTGATTCTAAGGAAGAAAGGTATGTCACCATAAAATTGATGCGTTTCCCCAGAGCTTCTACAAAGGCAGAGTTGTTCTATTTTCCATTTGAGGCTACAGATGCAGATTGATGCCTTTCTGTTTCAAATGAATTTTGTTGAACAAGGGACTGAATTAGCCAATTTTGTAAAATTTGTGGCTTTCCTTTAATGATAAATATGTTCATCACTTGGATGTTTCAAAAGTTTGAGTCTGTATTGATGTGTATGATAAGATTAGCAGTCCCTTTGCTAATGTATTTCATATTAATAGGCATATTTAGCTACCTGCTTGGTAACCAGGGAAGGAATTTGACAGGAAGATAGAATGAAAATGTTACCGGTTTGTTGTTCGGTTCAAAGTGTAAGACCACGTGTTTTTGGGACTCTGAGCTAGCAATTTCGAAATCGATTGAATTAGTTGATATATGGTCAAGAGGGATTGTTACTGTAGATTTTTATTAATCTAGATATGGAAAGAACGAAAGAAAGAGGATATTTATGTAGAGGTTTGTTTCCTATTGCTGTGTCGCCACAACGTTAAAGATGTTGGCTTTACTATTACATAGCAAACTAGTAGAGCTTGAACAAGATCCCCATGAATTGCAGGGAAAGATTCTTGATTTGGGGCTATTTTAGCAAAGCATGCATATTCAAGTTCTGTCTTTTAATTTTTTATTTAGTCCAAGTTATGTAACTCAATGATGGTGTTACATAACTTGGGGAAATATTTATTCTGTGAAGTTAAAAGCTTCCAAGAGTAAATATTTGCCCAAGTCATGTTACGCCTTCATTGGTTAAACTAATTCTTCTGATTTTCTATAAAATGCTGTGGTTCTTTAGCAAAAAAATTACACATACATACAGGTATGTATCGTTGGACGAAAAGGTAGCCCGGGTACACTGATCTTAATCTTGAAGCTTTTATGATGATTCACTGATTCGACTAAAACAGTGTCCACCTGCATGACACAATTAGGAGACCAATTTGATTAAGCTAACAAAATGAGAGCTAGATGAATGGCAAGACGAGAATATAATGCCCGGGTACTCCATCCACCAAAAGAAATAATTGAAATAGAGCGAAGTTTCAAATTTCACAGGATCATATATTCTTACTAATTCGTGTTCCCATCTCCAAGACTATAAAAGTGCTTTGAGGGTACTGGAAATTCAGAGCCAAAATATTTGTCGTTCTTCACAATTTGGTGCAAATTAAAATAGAGAGAGAAATGGCATCACTGAAAGCTCAAAACCAGTTGTACTCAACCATGCATCTTCTGCTTCTTTCAAGTACGCAATGAAAAAGCGTCGTGAGCCTAAGAAGGTCAATCAGCATATTTAAGTTTTTGGATTTAATTTAGGTAAGTTGATAGTGCAATGTTGGATATAATAATTCAAAACGGTAGGAAATTAAAATTGGTTAGGATTTGAAATTTTAAGTCATGTTCAGTCCAATTAGGATTTATAGTCAAATTAGTATAAGAATAGATTTTCCTGTTTTGAGTTAAAGTAGGTTTTATACTATTATAAATATGACTGCTGCTATTTATTTTATATTGTGGAGATTGTAGAGAGCATTCAGATATTCATAGAGTTTATCAATAAAATAATTTCCTTCATGCAGAAATTTTTAGACAATCTTATTTTACTGTGTTGTGACGAGTGGCCTGCCTTATTATTTTACAAGTTACTCTCATTGTCCCAATTTATAAGATACATTTTCTTTTGTTTAAAAAATAATGTCACCTTTTTATATTTAGAAACAATATCACTTTAAAATTCTCACCACAAGTTTTAAAAGTTTCATTTCTTTCTTAAACTCCATGTCCAATTAAAAAGTGTCACGTAAATTGAAAGTGAGGGAGTATAACCTTACTTTTTACTAGCAAATCTTTCCGTTTACGTGATAGTATAAAAAACTTTATACTATATTATCAATATACATAAAAATTGAACTCTAGTATTTTATGAGAAGAAAAATATTTTTGAATATTATTGTCTCCTGTAAATAATCTGATAATACTTTGATACTTTTGTTAGGCATCAGGTAACATGTCAGCTGCAAAGAACGAAGAAGAAGTTGGAGCAATCAGACTATGATGAAGAATATGGTAGCTAATCTACTAAACTAAATGCATGGCTGCTGCTTAAAATTATGAGTTATGCAATAGAAGCACGGTTTGGCTTCCTCTTAATGAAATAATTTTATACCTGTATAAATGTCAAAATATAGCTCGACACGTGGCAAAGTGGTATTAGAGCACGTGGTGGAAGAAGGTGGAACGTTGCAAGTTGTCTCATTTAATTCGAGTAAAGAGCCCCGGAGACATCCGGAGTAAATCCACAAAGGCAATAGCACCGGGTCATTACTAAGAGAATAATGTTATATGAACGGTCCGGATACGAAGCAAACGTTACGATTCAGCATCAATGCAATATTTATTGCACATTATAATTCATTATTAGTATGTAATCACAGGTTAAGAGCTTATGTACTTGTACTATAAAAGGAGCTTAACAGCCCTGGGAAAAGGCATTGAATAACAATCATTTTCTACTCATTTTTTGCCATTCAGTCTTTTCAATTAGCTATTTTGTTTATACTTTAATACCGGAATAATTCTCATCTTCTTAGAACCGGAGCTATTATTTGTTACACCGGAGGAAACCCCACGAAGGATTATCTCCAAGGATCCATAAAATCTAGGCTTATTTATTCAATTATAGCTTATATAACCTTCAATATATTATTACCTGGTTGATTATAATAGTTATTACTGATTTTATTTCATCCATTTATAACAAAACAAATTACGAATCCTTTGAACCACAAATAAATTCAACTATTCTCTTTTTTAGGGTAAACAGTTTGGCGACCACCGTGGGGCTAAGGATTATAGTGATTTGTTTCGTTGCTCTAACCATTGTACTTATCACTTTTAAACCTCTATTACAAGGTAAAAATTGAACATGACAAATGTTGACACCCAATTTTGTCCCTCTTTTATCCCAATTTATTTTCGTGGGTTTCTAAATTAATTGACGAGCTGAGTATATTTTATTTATTTTTTCACTACTATTTCTACTACTTTCATTTTCACTATCCCACTATCAACATCAATAGTATTACTTCATCACAATTTTTTAAGGGTCTTTAACATATATATACATCTTAAGGAGAAATATTTACGAAACGTGACGATAGTTTTATATTTACAAAACATAACATTACAAATCCTATACAAAACATGCTTTATATTTAAAAAAAAAAAAAAAAAATTAAATTATTTTTTATTTTTTAAAAATCATTTTTTAAAAAAATATTTTTTTATTTTAAAAAAAAAAATATTTTTTTTTAAATTTATTTTTATTTTTAAAAAAAATTAATTTTTTTTTTTTTTGCTCAAAAACTTATGTATGAAAGTTGTATGAAATGTGTATATCTCGCTCAAGACTTAAAAAGTTTGCTCAAAATTTAGTGTATGAAAAATGTATGAAATGTGTATATCTCGTTCAAGGCTTAAAAATCCGCTCAAAATTGTGTGTATGAAAACAATATGAAATTTGTATCTTGCTCATGTCTTAAAATTTCGCTCACATTTTCATGTATAAAGTTCATGTTAGATTTTGTGAAATTAATACAACTACAACAACATTGTATATAACTTTGATACAACATTCAAGACTTAAAATAATCGCTCAAATTTTTGTGTATGAAATGTGTATATCTTGCTCAAGGCTTAAAAAAATTCGCTCAAATTTTATGTATGAAGAACGTATGAAATGTGTATGTCATGATCAAGGCTTAAACATTATGCTTAAAATTTTATGCATGAGAATGGTATGAAATGTGTATATCTTCCTCAAGACTTAGAATTTCATTCACATTATTTGTATATAAATTTCATATTAGGTTTACGAAAAATTAATACAACTACAACAACATTGTAACAATTTTCATACAATATTCAAGGCTTAAAGTTTTCGCTCAAAATTTTGTATATGAAAATTATATTAAAATTTTTGCTCACACATACACATTTCATACAACTTTCATACACAGAAATATGAGGTAATTTTTTAAGCCATTGAGCAAAAAAAAATAAAAAATTAATATTTAAAAATATATATATAAAAATTATTTTTTTTAAAAAAATATATATTTAAAAAAAAAAAAATTTATAAAAAATATATGAAAATCCGTCATGTTTTGTAATATATCGTTATGTTTTGTAAATAAGGAAAACTATCGTTACGTTTCGTAAATATTTCTCCTTAACATGTATATATACGTAGTTTTCCCATTTTTTAATGGTTCGTCATCGCTTCATTTTAGGATTTGTACTCGTTAAATTAATTTTACTTTATTAAATCCTATATTTTCTACATACTAGTTATTAATCGTCTTCACCTAGTATATATTGTACTAGTTATCAAGTTAAAAGAGAAAAGGCCATAAATTTTCAGCCCAACAATTCAACACAACCGGCCAGCCCTTATCTGCTCCAGCCCACACTATTTCTTCTACCCGACCCGGCCCACTTTACTTAAAACCTAAGACCATCTCTCTCTCCTTTCTTCAACAACTTTCAGCCGCCTCTCTCGTTTTCTCTCTCCCTACGCTCCTCTTCCTCATCCCTTCCATCTTCAACAAAATCCGAACCTCCTTTAGCAATGGTAGATTTTTGCCTATCCTTTTTCGCGCAATACTCTGCACCCTCACCTTCCCCATTTCGTCGTCATGCTCCCTCCTCAATTTCAAGTAAAACCCAACCCTCCTTTCACCTCCAAAGACTTTGCCTTACCATTTCCGCACAAAGATCATCCATACATCTGCTCCACTTACTTGTCCTGTCGTTGACAGAGGGGAATCTTCCGTTTTTTGGCTTCAAGACGCGGGCAATCTTGAAATAACAGAAAGGATCGGACCATTTTTGGCAACACCGAATCAAATCACAAATCACGTGATTTGAAGTCCACGTGATTTGAAGTCCAACGTTCTGATTTTTGAACGAATTTGACTTCAAATCCAGCCTAAAAATACACCCAAGACGAACCCTAGTTAGGGTCTCCTATAAATGTTCCCTTAAGTCCTCGGCCGAAAAAAAAGGAAAAAAGAAGAGGGGCGACCATCTTCCAAACACATTTTTTTCTTTATTTCGGGAACTCTAGCCGAAATAAAGTGTTGATTTCATTTCGGTTGGCTGACAGTTATAAACAAACTGCTCGAGTCCACTCTGTTGAATTTCGGATCTGTTCGTCGCGAGAATAGATTCGTGACCCCTGTCCCCGTTCACCGCACCAACAAAAGGTCGGTATATCGTCTTTTATTTAGAATCTAAAATTTTTGTTGTAGTCATGTTCTGTTTTGTATGTGTTGAGACTGCTGGTTTTCTTTAGAATTTCATGTGTTAGATATCGTGAGAAAGGGGAGTTAAAAGTCGGCACTGTCCCTCTTTCCCTCTATTTGTTCGAAATGACATATTCTGTTATGCACGTAATTTACTTGGGTTTAGATGTGACGAAATGATTATACGACATATCGATATTGGTTGTTGATTTTCTTTTGGGTTTAAAAAGGTCATGGTCACGTTTAAGCTGATAAGATTAATGTTGTCTGGTTAGTTGTAGTTCCCTCCAATTCACATTGTCATGATTGTTTGTTAAGAAATAGAATCTGGTTAATATTAAAGGATAACGATGTGCTCTTCATCTGTTCAAGTGATTTAGTGCGGGTGGTTAGATTATATGGCTTAGCCTACAAATGCATAAGTGTTTAGTTTAAACCTAAAACTTGATTGTCGTATAAGTTATTTGGGTTAACATTTGTCTAGTTTAAAGGTAGAGAACCTGTAGCACTCTCTGATTGAAGTTTGATCAGTGGCTTAGTTGAGTTAGAGGAGTTTCTTCATGAGTTTACTACAATTTTCCCTGAAGCAGTCTGCTAGCCATACTCATGGTAATCTGGAAACCTTAGGCCCGCCTGCTGATTTGAGTGTGACGGGTCGCCTCTGCTCATGTGTATTAAATAGAGAGTTATCTATAAGTTACAAATTACAGCGATAAAAACAATGCCTTTGTAATGATGTTTGTTGGACTTGTAAGGGTATTGGATTTGTTATGACCAGTTAATATGTTAAATGGAATATGCTGAAAGTTTGTTTGCATGATCAAATACCGGGTATACGATCTGTTTGGTTCATATTTATACTCCCAAATTCTCATGTCTATTAATTACGATATTATATTGAGGTCGTGCGAAATGCTGCACCTGCTGGTACCTGTTTGATTGATGTTGCGGCTGCGTTTTAAGGAAGTTAACTGCTGCAATATAGAGTGCAACTGAACTTAAAATCAATCGGTTAAGACTAAGTTTTGCTGCATTTTGGACTGAGTGATATTTCCCGAGAGACACACCGCTGCGGCTATGTTTCTTTTTTTTTTTACGGGCAGATGTTATAATTGATGTCCCAATGCTTTGTATTTTGAGATTGTTAATTGCTGCATACTTAGGCTACAATGTTATTGTGTTTTTAGGCTAAATACTTATTGCATGAACATTCACCGAGTGACTCGTTGCGTTTTTGCTATTATGAATCTGTTTGAGTTTATAGCTTTCCATGTTTAACGTTATCCATTGATTGTATACTAATTCTTTCCTTTTCATTTTTTTTTATGCATGACATCCCGCATACGAGTCCAAGCGACTCGTCACCTCCTCCCGCATTCGATGTTGGGCCGAAGCCCAACGAAACATTTCTCTCGAGTCAACCTCTGTCCAATCAGCCCGCAGCAACTAAAGGGATTTTCTGGGCCAAAGCCCAATAACAAATGAAATTTCACGGCGGCAGCCCCAAAATGGACCGACCCATTTGCTCTCCTTGCCTTCTATCTCAGCTTTGTTGTGTATTTTTTTTTTGGCTTATCTTGTGTGACTAACACTTTATTCTATTTCGTCTCTTAGCTTAGATGATTCCTAGGAGAATTTGGAGAGGCTTTAGTTTAATAATAGGTAGTTAATTTAAGAAAGACCAATTAACTCCATAAGCTCCATTTTTCTTCTTTTATGTCAAAACTATTTATAGCATCTTAATATCTATGTTATTTATTTGGAATAACTAATTTGCAAATAGCGTAACTATATATACTTTGAGTTAATGGAATTATGTCACATCTTAAATTTCAACGTTATTAATACACAAGTATGAATTCAAGGACTTTCATAAATCATCTCTTCAAGATTTATCAAATATAGTTAATAAAAATAAAGAGAAAGAAATTCATATCCAAAAGAAATTCATATCTTATAAGCAAAGCTAGATTTAGTTTGCATCTAACTCATTAATACTATTTTAGTCAAAGTTCAAATTTGTTAAAATCTATTACTTATATGTAAGTCGTTACGTTTTTTTTTCTGATTTACTTTCAATGGTATTTAAAGTTTCCTTTTTGTGCAAATTGCTATATCTACTACAAATTTTATTTCAAATAACATTATTGTATTTCCATTTGAGCATTAACAATATTTACAAGCATTTTTAAATAACATTATTATATTCTTTTCTTCAAAACCTTAGCAACTTTACAAGTCATATTTTAAAATATTTTTTAAAATCTTCTCTTATGCAAATTATCATATTCTCTATAAAACTTATTTTAAACAATATTATTAAATTTATAAACTTTAATAACACTTATAAAGTTATTTTCTTTTTACAATACTATATTTACACTTAGCCTAATTACTTGTAAGTCCGGTCGGTTAACCATTGTTAATGGGTCTTAAAGGGTGCCTAACACCTTCCCTTTAGACTAATTGAACCCTTATCCATATCTTTTTGGTTTCGTAGACTTTAAAATAAAACCAACTTTAGATAACTATTTTAACTAACTTTAGGTGCCCTAATTCACCGTAAATAATTAGGTGGCGACTCTTAACTTCAAACAACCCCGGAATTACCCGGATGTTGTAAACTATTTTGACTTCGGTTAAAATAGGGTATGACAAATACTTCATTTATTAATTCTTAAAAAACGTGAAAGTCAAAAGTGAACAAGTAAAAGTGCACGGAGGAAATAAATTTGTGTAGAAGAATTAAAATTGAACTGCATACGTCTGTATATGAGAAGAGAATAAATATTCAGTAAAAGTGTGAAAAGTCAAAAGTGAACAAGTAAAGTGCAATTTGATTTAAATAAATGTGTCTGAGAATTAAAATAAAGTGCATATGTCTATACATGAGAAGAAAATAAATATTGCAAGATTTCGACATACGTCCACGTGGTATTAAAAAATAGTTAGGTAAAGTGCACAACTTATATAGCTTTTGATACAAGCATTCATTGCGTGTACAATTTATAAAGCTGTTGGTACAAGGATAAATAAGCCAAATTTGTGTACAACTCAAATAACATTTTGTACCATTCTTTTATGCTGCGTTCGTCCTCGATCACGGCTTATATATAATAGAAAGATGCAAGATAAAGTACGTAAATAAATTATATAACAATGTTTAATTTTTTATATAAAAGTTCGAAATGGTGTATATGTGTTTGTGTTAGTTTAAGCAACTGATATGTAATAAGAACTGAAATATTTGGAAAATTAGATTTTTTTTAATTTTAGATAAAAATATTTTTCACAATCTGGGGTAGACAGGCAATAGGATTCGTCGATTTTTTTTTATTTTTTTGAGAAAAAATTTATCTCATACCAAACGACTAAAAAGGGAAAGAGAAACTCCCGGAAGTAATTGACACATAGCAACTACCGGTTTATACTCAATTTATTTTTTATAACAAAACTTGTATGCTCCTTTAAACAAATTGTATGCGTTGTATTTGGGTCTATTTTATTTTACATGGCACTATTATTATTTAGAGAATCGTGTATTCTTTTTTTTTTCTGACTACAATATTTTTCTTCATTCTTTAAATATTTTTAATTATAAGAAAATTTGTGGTGCTTTTTATGTAGTTCCTAATTATCTATATTTTATTTTTATTTTAAAAAAAATTGATACCTACATCAAAAATTGGAAATAAGAATGTTCTGATCTTCTATCTCAAACTTTTTTTAATCTTTTCTTAAAAAAAAATGGGGGAAGTAACAATCACCGTATCAAAAACGTAGAAATAGCATGATATAGCAACTTTTAGGGCTATTGTTTAAATACAGTCACAATTTAACAAGTATTAAAATCTAGCCACGTTTAGTTATTACGTAACATATAATCACAATTTAGCAAATATTGTGAATCTAGCAGCTTTAGTAAACCACGGCTTATTCTTTTACTTTTGTTTGGGGGTGA
>NC_081347.1:57139838-57184001 GCF_029784015.1 Lycium ferocissimum
TTTCCATGTTTAACGTTATCCATTGATTGTATACTAATTCTTTCCTTTTCATTTTTTTTTATGCATGACATCCCGTGATACGAGTCCAAGCGACTCGTCACCTCCTCCCGCATTCGATGTTGGGCCGAAGCCCAACGAAACATTTCTCTCGAGTCAACCTCTGTCCAATCAGCCCGCAGCAACTAAAGGGATTTTCTGGGCCAAAGCCCAATAACAAAATGGGCTGCAGCAGCAGTCCTAAAAATGGACCGACCCATTTGCTCTCCTTGCCTTCTATCTCAGCTTTGTTGTGTATTTTTTTGGCTTATCTTGTGTGACTAACACTTTATTCTATTTCGTCTCTTAGCTTAGATGATTCCTAGAGAATTTGGAGAGGCTTTAGTTTAATAATAGGTAGTTAATTTAAGAAAGACCAATTAACTCCATAAGCTCCATTTTTCTTCTTTTATGTCAAAACTATTTATAGCATCTAATATCTATGTTATTTATTTGGAATAACTAATTTGCAAATAGCGTAACTATATATACTTTGAGTTAATGGAATTATGTCACATCTTAAATTTTCGAAACGTTATTAATACACAAGTATGAATTCAAGGACTTTCATAAATCATCTCTTCAAGATTTATCAAATATAGTTAATAAAAATAAAGAGAAAGAAATTCATATCCAAAAGAAATTCATATCCTTATAAAGCAAAGCTAGATTTAGTTTGCATCTAACTCATTAATACTATTTTAGTCAAAGTTCAAATTTGTTAAAATCTATTACTTATATGTAGTCGTTACATTTTTTTTCTAATTTACTTTCAATGGTATTTAAAGTTTCCTTTTTGTGCAAATTGCTACATCTACTACAAATCTTATTTCAAATAACATTATTGTATTTCTATTTGAGCATTAACTATATTTACAAGCATTTTTTAATAACATCATTATATTCCTTTCTTCAAAACCTTAATGACCTTTACAAGTCATATTTTAAAATAGCCGTTAAAGCTCCTTTTTTTATACAAACTGTTATATTTTTCTACAAAACTTATTTTAAACAATATTATTAAATTTATAAACTTTAATAACACTTATAAAATTATTTTCTTTTCTACAACACTATATTTACACTTAGCCTAATTAATTAACTCTAAGTCCGGTCGGATTAACCATTGTTAATGGAATTTAGAGGATGTCTATTACCTTCCCTCTAGATTAGTAGAACCCTTACCCAGAATTTTGGTTTCGTAGACTTTAAAAACAAATCAACTTTAATTAACTTTAGGTGCCCTAATTCACCGTAAATAATTAGGTGGCGACACTTAACTTTAATTAACCCCGAAATTACCCGGATGTTGTAAACTATTTTGACCCCGGTTAAAATAGGGTATAACAACAAATACTGGAAATCAAGCTGATGGAGTGTTGAACAATTCAAATATTCAGAAAAAAGATCAAATAGTATGAGATGACCATATGAAGAACGAGCAAGTCTTGGAATCACCTCACGGGTCCAAGCACACTGGAGATGACGACATTCCTTGTGATGATCATGAAGAAGAAGTGGTTGCAAAAGTGGATCCGGGAATAGTAAAACTACTAGAGTTGTTGGAAAAACAATAGAAAGCCATTGCGGATTTACAAACAGGGAAAAACAATGCCGACCCACCTAATGTGGAGGCAGCGCACAGAGAAAGCAGTGATGAAGCCCGAGGCCATGTTGAGCCACCTGAGGTGATGCAGTAATTGGAGCTCTTTCCATCCAGTTGGAGAAAAACGAAAAAAAAATTAAACAGTTTGTTGGATCGGAGTGAAAAAGAGCTCACGGAATTCAATTCTAGATAGATCAGATCCCGAGATCCCAGATTCAAAAAGATATGTGCAGCTGCCATTCCCGCCAAGCGCAGCACCTATACTCATTCCAAAAAGGTTTAAGATGTCAGATCTGCCCAAATACGACGGGACTACATATTCTCAAGAGCACATAACCTCATTCAGGTGTGCTGTTAAAGGAAACGACATACATCCGGATGAAATTGAGTCCGTTTTGAACAAGAAGTTTGGTGAAACCTTGTCAAAAGGGGCAAATGACTTGGTATTCGTTGCTTCCACAACACTCAATTCATTCTTTCGAAATGCTTGCTGATGCCTTTATTAAAGCTCACGCCGGGGCATAGAAGGTGTCAGCAAGGAAGGAGGATACATTTAAGATTGCTCAAGGTGATGATGAACTCCTTAGAGAATTCGTTATCTGATTCCAAAAAGAGCGTATGTTATTACCGGCTTTCCCCGATGAATGGGCAGCAGAAGCATTTACTAAAGGTTTAAACCCTAGAAGTTCGAGCGCTTTGTTGAAGTAGAAAGAAAACCTGTTGGAACTCCTTGCCTCAACATGGCAGACGTTCACAATAGGTACGAGTCAAAAATTCGGGTGGAGGATGAAGTTCGGATTGCCTGCTGGTACAACTTATCGGAATCGCAATTACGATAGGCCAGAAAGAAATGTTGATTCTGATTCGGGATTTGGAAAAAAAAAAGATATTGGCCTTATGGTCGTTCGGAGAGGCCCCGTCTGAGGACAGATGGGAGCCGGGGTAACCAGTTTGAGAGTGGGAAAAGCGATTTTCGAAACGGTCAATTTGGTTCGGAAGTTACTTCGGTTAACGGTGTAGAGAACCCAAGTTTGGCAGATTATTGCTTCAACGTCGATGCAGCTGGTCTAGTTGCGGCTCTTGAAAAGATTGACGATACAAAATGGCCTGAACCCATACGAACGGATCCCAGTAGGAGAAATTCGAATATATTTTGTGACTTTCACGGGACTCATGGGCATCAAACTGCAGATTGTCGGCCCCTTAGAGATGAAGTTGCTCGGTTGTTGAAGAATGGACATCTGAAGGAGTTCCTGGATGATGGAGCCAGGAACAGTTATGGTAAAAACAAAGGTTTAAGTAGACATTGTGATATGCGCGAGCCAAGTCATGTGATCAACATGATAATGGGAGGAACCGAGATCGCAGGGACACCTTTCATGACTAAAAGAAATAAATTCTCCATAACATGGGAAACAATATCTCGAAATTTTGTCCCAGATGAAGCAATTTTTTTTACTGATAAAGATGCGGATGGCGTTACTCTTTCGCATAACGACGCCCTGGTATCTCAGTGATGATTATGGATTTCCAGGTTAAACGTATCCTGATCGATCCAGGAAGTTCAAAGAAATATCATTCGATGGAAAGTGGTGGACCAATTATCAATGCTAGATGGGCTAACACCGTCATCCCAGGTTCTCGATGGGTTCAACATGGCTTGCCAAACAAAGAGATGAGAGATTATACTGCCAATCAATATAGGAGGAATACTTAAACATACCTAGTTCTATGTTATTTATGGTGATATGAGTTACAATGCAATTTTTGGAAGTCCATGGATACACGATATGAAGGCAGTATCTTCGACATTACATTTGCTTCTCAAATTCCCGACACCGGATAGGATCAAACAGATTCGGGGTGAGCAATTAGCAGCAAAAGAAATGTTTGCTACTGAGTCACGGGAGAAGGAAGAACCAAAGGACGAAAAGATAGGAACATCTTCGGCAAAAGGGGAAAAAGGTGAAGATAAGTCAAAATAGCAATTACAGCAAGTCGGGTCAGTAGTTGCTCAGGTTGAGGATTCACAAGAAGCAGAAGTTATTGAGCCGAACATTGAGGAGCCTAAAGAGGTGGAAAATTACGGGGTTCCAAGATCGTTCGTGGTCCTAGATGAATTAGACGCCACGAAGTCCATCGTAGAGGAGCTAAAGCAAGTTGTACTCTTTGACCAGCAACCAGAAAGAAAGGTATAGCTGGGCACTGTATTGTCTCCGGAGCTCAGGCTTAGTATTATTAAATTTCTTAAAGATAATTTCGATTGTTTTGCTTGGTCCCATTTAGATAGGACAGGGATTTCGCCGAAAGTGATGACCGATAAGCTTAGCTTAGACCCAAGGTTCGCTTCGATAAAGCAAAAATGGAGACCTATAGCTGATTACAAGAACAGGTTCGCTAAGGAAGAGGCAACAAAACTCTTAAATATAGGGTCTATTAGGGAAGTAACTTATCCTGACTGGTTAGCAAATGTGGTAGTAGTACCTAAAAAGGGAAATAAGTTAGGGATTTGAATAAAGGATGTCTGAAAGACTCATTTCCTTTGCAGCACATTGATCGAATAATTGATGCCACGACAGGACATGAGATGCTAAGCTTTCTTGACGCTTATTCTGGATATAATCAAATAATGATAAACCCAGATGATCAAGAAAAAACTTCGTTTATATCTAAGTACAGGACTTATTGCTATAATGTCATGCCTTTCATTTTAAAAATACAGGGGCTACTTATCAGTGTTTGTTTAATCGTATGTTTGAAAATCAAATTGGTAAGACTATGGAAGTGTACATAAATGATATGCTAGTTAAATCTCTTTGTTCGGAGGACCATCTAAGTCACTTGTAGGAAACATCTGAAGTGCTCAGGTGGTTCAACATGGAATTGAACCCCGAGAAATATGCTTTTGGCGTGGGCTGGGGAAAATTTCTAGGGTTCCTAGTTTCAAATCGTGGAATTGAGGTCAATCCGGATAAAATAAAGGCAATAGAAGAGATCCCGAAAGTATTGGAAGATGTAAAGGCGGTACAGAGGTTAACCGGAAGGTTGGTAGCCTTAAGTTGTTTTATATCTCGTTCCTCAGAAAAAAGTCACCGGTTTTTCTCGTTGCTGAAAAAGAAAAAGGATTTCAAATGGACATCAGAGTGCCAGCAAGCTTTAAGGGAGCTGAAGGAATATCTATCGAGCGCACCATTGTTATCTAAACCTTTGGAGGGTGAGCAACTCCTGGTATATTTGGTTGTGTTCGAAGTAGCGGTGAGTGCCATTTTGGTCCGAGAAGATAAAGGTACGCAATTTCCATTTATTACGTTAGTAGGACATTGGCAAGTGCCGAAACCAGGTATCCTCATCTTGAGAAATTAGCTTAATAACTGCCGCTAGGAAATTGAGACCTTACTTCCAGTGTCATCCTATTTGTGTTGTAACAACATATCTGTTAAGGAATATATTGCATAAACCTGAACTCTCGGGTAAGTTAGCAAAGTGGGCTGTTGAAATTAGTGGTTATGACATGGAGTATAGGCCACGAACGGCTATAAAGTCCCAAGTGTTGCCTGATTTTCAGGCTGATATCAGCCCGAAATGGTGCCTGAAGTAGAAAAAGAGTTGATAGTCTCTTCTGGGGAATTACCTGGGGTCTAGACTTTATTCATAGATGGAGCAACCAATGTGAAAGGGACCGGATTGGGTGTAGTTCTAAAAACCCCCTAACGGGATATAATTAGATAGGCAATTCAAACTGTGCAGTTAACTAACAATGGAGCCGAGTATGAGGCAATGATTGCAGGATTGGAGTTAGCTCGAAGCTTGGGGGCTGAGGTAAGGCCAAAAGAGATTCCCTCTTGGTGGTTAATCAAGTGCATGGAATTTTCGATGTGAAAGACGACAGGATGCAGAAATATTTGGATAAAGTTCAAATACTGTTGCGTCGTTTCAAGGAATGGACGATGGAGCATGTTTTGAGGGAACGAAATGTAGAGGCTGATGCTCTGGAAAACTTGGGATCTTCAACTGACACTGAGGGAATCAGTTCGGGAAAGGTCGTGCAGTTACTGAATTCGGTGTTGGATCCTAGCCATGATAAGGTGACTTCTACCAGCTTGACTTAGGATTGGCGTAATAAATATATAGATTATCTTTGCGACGGCAAGCTACCTGATGATCCAAAATAATCTCGGGCAGTACGTACAAAAGCAGCCCGGTATTGCATGGTAGATGGGTAATTGTACAGAAGTTCCTTTTACGATCCATTGGCTAGATGCCTAGGACCAAGTGAAACGGATTATGAGATGAGAGAAGTGCATGAAAGAGTATGTGGGAATCACTCTGGAGCAGACTTGTTACTGAGAAAGTTGATACGAGTAGGATATTATTGGTCCCAGATGGAGGAGGATGCCAAAGCATTTGTTCGGAAATACGTCAAGTGTCAGCACTATGCTCCAATGATTAATTAGCTCGCGGAACCTTTTCTCCAAGTGGTGTCACCTTGGCCTTTCATGAAATGGGGGATGGATATTGTGGGGCCATGGCTGCAGCTCCTGGTCAAGATAAATTCCTGCTCATTATGACAGATTATTTTTCCAATAGGTAGAAGGAGGGGCTTATAAGAAGATAAGAGAAAAGGAAATCATCGATTTTAACTGACCATATCATTTGCCAGTTTGAAATTCCAAAGGAGATAGCCTGTGACAACGGGCAGCAGTTCGTTGGTAGAAAGGTGACAGAGTTCTTTGATGGGCTGAAGATTAAGCGGATAACATTAACTCCCTGTCATCGAAATACGAATGGAAAAGCCGAGTCAACAAACAAGGAAATCGTACATAGTTTGAAGAAGCGGTTGCAATTGGCAAAAGAAAAATGGAGGGGGTTGCTACCAGAAATATTATGGGCACACCGGACAACTACGAAGCTCAGTACAGGAGAAACTCCATTTTCTCTGGTCTATGGGGTTGAAGCCTTGATACCGGTATAAATAAGGGAGCCATCTCTAAGGTATACCCACGCAAGTGAAGGAAAAAATAACAAAGCGATGCTGCTTAATTTGGACTTGTTAAAGAAGCACAGAGAAATGGCTCTGATCAGCATTATGGCTCAAAAGCAAAAGATAGACAAGTATATAGGCAAGTATTATAATCACCGGACCAAACTCAGGCATTTCCAAGTAGGAGATTTGGTCCTACGAAAGGTAACTCTTAATACCAAGGACCATAATGTAGGAAAACTCGAACCAAATTGGGAAGGGCCTTACCGGGTAGCTAACATAACGGGAAAAGGCTCATACCAATTGGAAACGGAGGATGGGACCAAGTTGCCCAATAATTGGAACATCACTCATTTGAAGCGACATTATTACTGATAAAAGACACAGGATCCCATTAAATGAATTCTAAAAACACGTGCTGCACTCTTTTTTCCTTAGACCGATTTTCGTCCCAGAAAGGATTTTTCCGACAAGGTTTTTAATGAGGCAGCAATGAGAAGCGTGTTATCTATTTGAAACAATGGGAACTTGTTTAGGGAAATTGCACTAGGGACTGCCAGGAGGAGACTTTCATTATTCAAGTTCTCATAATTTTTGCAAAACACAGGGGACTGTTGCCGAGAGTTGATCCCGAGGAAAAAATTCATAATTCCTGGAGAAAGCTTGGTTGCTCCTTTTATGATCTTAGTTTCGATTGTAATTGAAATTGTAAATTGCAATAAAAAGTTGTAAAGTCAATAAAAGACTAAGATTTCATGAAAAAAGGAAGCTCGATTACAGCTCATTTTTTGCGCAAAAATAAAAATGCCTGAAATTAATGGGAGACTTCCCATTTCGTAAGCATAAATGCAAAGTCCTTGTTAATAAGAACGAGTTGGAAGAATTTTTGCCCGAATAAAAGCCGGACGCAAATTACCCTACACGAAATGCAAACTAAGGGATGAATTCAAAATTCCCATACAGTTGAAGCAAAGGTTTCAGTCGAAGTCGGAGACCACCATAAAGGTTAAGGCTTGATAATAATATAACAAAATTGTCTTAAAGAGCCATTCAGGCCAAACCAAAACATTATAATAAAAATACTATTGTCTTCTTGGCTAGATTAGAAGCTCCCCATAATTTGAAGAAATTGAAATTCAGGTCTGGAACAACTAACTTGACTTGTTTTCTCCTTTTCCTTTGGTTTCCTCCGATGTATGTTCCAGTTTATGTTGTTTTTCTCATGTTGTAATCTCTCCTCAGGCATTGGATGATAAACGATGGCAAAAATAATTTGGAAGCTCAATACTATTCTGACATAAAGTTCGATCAGCTTACCGAAGTTAGCTTGATAGATAAAAGTGGCACAAAGCCTGAGATGGAGCTAATCAAACTTTTGCTGGGCAAGTCTCTGATGTTAGAAAAAATGTTTATCACGGCTACATAAAGCCTAAATCTCCTCAAACATTAGTTGAGATACTGAAACAGGTCAATGAATTTCAGAGGGCATCACCTCCAGCAAAAGTCATTTTTAAAGATAGAGAATTTTATTGCATCACCAGAATGAGCTACTCATTTACTATGTAACATGTTGTGACAAAGATGTGGGAAAACATTCCCAAATTTGACTGCTAGAGAGGAGGCAGCTAGCATGTTTTTAATATGTAAATATAGGCACGACTCTGAACTCACTAGCTTGGCTAATCTAAACTCAATGCATACCCTGCAGAAAGACTCCATTCTTAGGAACCGAGGCCTTGTTAAGAGTAGAGGGATCTGAACCCCTCAAGGTATCACAGGCAACAGCTCCAAGCCACTTGGAGCTCTTATCACTTTTGTTGATTTCGTGTCTACCTCAAATATCTATCACAGGCAACAGCTCCAAGCCACATTTCTAGCGAAATTTTAAGTAAGTTTTGCCACGGATTGTTTATCACAGGCAACAGTCCACGGATTAGTTGAGCCCTAATGTGGATACCGAAAATCGGATGAGAAACCAAAAGAAAAAAAGAAAAAAGGAATTGGAGGGTGTTGGATGGAAATACGGATATCCCAAAGACTAATTTTTTTGTATCATGTTTGGTAGAAGGTATGAATTTATACTTTTTATCAAATAGAGTATAAAATGAGGCAGAATCTTAAGGATGGGATATCCCACCTTATTCCACCAACCTTGGGATCATTTTATCCCATCTTCCAGATGAGATAAATTAGTCCCGAAATTATAAGCTTGGAATAATTTAGTCAGCGTACTAAACGACGGGTGTTGCATATTGGAATATCGCAATTTAGAGGGTCATAAATGATAATGGTAAAAGGTTATCTGCTTTTAATGTTTACATCAAATCATACTATTTTATAAAATTAAAAAAAATGGCCAAATACTACCTCAACATATAACCGAATTTCCAATTACTCACTTTTTCTTTGGGGGGTCCTATCACACAGACAAACCTTTTTAAAACACAATAAACACATCATTAAAATACCAATCTCAGCTATGTGTTGGAGAGTG
Source organism: Lycium ferocissimum (assembly GCF_029784015.1). Classification (NCBI taxonomy): domain Eukaryota; kingdom Viridiplantae; phylum Streptophyta; class Magnoliopsida; order Solanales; family Solanaceae; genus Lycium; species Lycium ferocissimum. The sequence continues at coordinate 57,148,956 of NC_081347.1, forward strand.
AGTGCACACGCCTAACACTTGTGCATCTAAAAAAAAAAAAAAACTTTTATGTTTTTTATTTTTTTATTCTTTTCGTTGTTTTTCCTTTTTCTTTTTCCTCTGTTCTTCTTCTTCATTTTCTTTAAGGGCCTGTTTGGAAAGCCACCCAGGTAATTATAATTGGGTGCAATTATACAGTTTGACTTGTTTGTTTGACCAAGTAATTATACATTTAGGTGTGAATTGGATGTAACTGAGAGGGTATAATTACACACTCCAATTCTCGGGGGGGGGTTGAGAATTGGGTGTAATTACAGGGTTACTTTTTAGTTTGTTTATTTTTTTATTTTAATTTCTATTATTTTAATTTCTTTTTATTTTTAGTTTATTTTTTATTTCTATTATTTTTACTTTTTAATTATTTTATTATTTAAAATGTATTTTTCTTTTTATATTATTTATTTTTCATTTCGTTTCTTCGCATTATCAACCTTTACTTCTTGTGGTTCCATGTAATTGTTCGTATTTTTTTTTATTTTTTTCATTTAGCATAACCGTGTTATTATTCTAATTTTTGAAACTACACCTCTTAATATTGGAAAGAATGAGTCATTAATAAACTTGACATATAACGAGTGACGTTATTAAAGTAGAATTTCATTGTAAATGAGGTTATAGACTTATATTTTTCCTTTCTTTTGAATTATTTACTAAAGTTACGTTGGGCTTACTTATGTAATATTGGAATTTGACATAAGAGTATTATGTTGAATTTTTTCTTTTGGATTTTGAATTTAGGTTACATTTCCAATTTTAAGTTATTTGCTTTCACATTACATGCTGTTTATTTTTCACTTACATTTGATGGATATTTTATGTCAAACATTTGAATAATATTATGACATTATATTTATAAATATTATTTTTTTGTCAAACATCCAATCCATAACGTTCTCACAAAAAGAGTCTTCTTTTAAGTTTTATAATTAATTAAAATTAATATATATCAATTATTTTTTACAATATTAGTTATAAATATATGATTATTAATTAATATATTTTCAAGAAACAATATGTTATTAAATAACTAATTTAATATCATTTATAAAGACAAATATTTTTTAAATATTAATTTTAAATTTTTTATAATTAAATTTTATTTTTAAATTAAACTAACTGTGTAATTACACTTGTGCAACCAAACAACAAGCTTGTAATTACACTGTAATTAATTATGACAAATAAACAGATCGATGTAATTATACAATATTATTTAATTACTACGCTGTGTAATTACTACCCTAGTAATACACCAATTCCAATTACAAGGTGGCTTTCCAAACAGGCCCTAAACAATTCCGACGATTATCGAATTCCCGAGTAGGTAACTCTGCAGGAGAAATCTGAGCACAATTTTTTTTTTGTTTTTGTTTTTGTTTTGACGAAAATGAACCTCAATTCGCAACTAATACCTCAACTACTGCAAAAAGTTCGGTTTGTTTTTTTTTTCTTTCAAAATTCTGCATTACAAGAAGTGGGTTTTGGGTTGTCCAGTTTTAAGATCCATTAGGTGGGCTATTTATTGAACACATTTTATTTGATTACTCATCGTTGAATTTTCCGTGTGATGATATTAACCATGAAACCTGTCTTCTTCTTCACCGTCGACAAAGGATTCCGGTTTGTAGAATCGAATTTGGTACTTTACAAAGCTCTTATGAGGAAAAAAAAAAAAAGGAGGATCTAAGAAAGAGGAAAAGATGATGGTTTAAGGAAACGTAGAAAATGTGATAATTTTATTTAGGTATTGTGTAATTTTTGTTCATGAAGGTTTAAGAATTTGGGTCTTTCGTATGTAACGGTGAGGAAGAAGGGTTTGAGATGACGGTTTGGCCTTTTTCTCTTTATAAGAAAAAAAAAAATGAGAATGTGTATTAATTAATTACAATTTAGTAATAACAATGCATGTGTGATGTATTTTTTAAATTGGTATAAATATTGTGTCACGACCCAACCCTGTAGGCCGTGACTAGTGCCCAATCTGGGCACCCAAACACACCTATCAAACGCTATCACAAGGTATATCAAACGCATCCAAGTATATAACGAAGTTCGACTAGGCTATATTTCAAATGTAGATAATTTCCGAGAAAAATTTCGGCAGAGTTTCCTTTGTTTTACCGACCATCCAAAATAACCACTGCGCGTAAATACCAACAAAGGCCACACGGGAACAACACAACATATATACATATGCGGACGGCGCGTCGCGCGAACGGGATCGCCCAAACACAACAGATACAAACACAACCGTACGGAAGTAGGCACAACCCACAAAACATATCCACGGACTCCTAAACCGACAAGCCATCGAATCACGTGACGGGACGGGGGCCCGCCGTACCCACGAACAATGTATACAAATACAACGGACGAATATATATACCAAAAGTATAAGTTCGGAATGAGGGGAGCACTCGAATAGCGAGAAGAGGGTGTCCTAAACGGTGGATCACCAAGCGTGCGTCGGCACTGCGGGCATGAAACGCGACCCCACAAGAAGGGGTCGATACGAAATATGTGCGAGTATGCAAAGCGAAAATGTAATGTACAATGCGAGATCAAATCGAAATAGAGGTACGAAAGTAAATGCATTTCCAAAATATCAAAATGCTACTTAAAATATAATTCATGCATAGGGCACGGAAATATGGTCGCCACTTTGTCGATGGCGCCATAACACGAGATAACACCGAAAAGTTTCAAATCTCCGAATCTCCGTCACATATCATACACGATATCGCCATACACGACGCACACACCAAATATGAGTGGAACCGGCCCTCGAGCGAGGAACTCGGTGAACCATAAACACGGATAACACCGAAATACATCATAATGCGCACGACAACGAACGGCCGGAAGCCGGCGAATGATATCATAGTAGGCACGAGCGGAGTAGTGAGTAATCATATGCATAAAAATCATTATCATAAATCCAAAAGATAAGTAAAATAGTCATATTCGAAATCGGAATAATAATTATCACTTATGTTTCAAAGGTTATCGAATTCACATAAAAGGGCGTCGCGGGACCCACGGACGAGTATAGACCCGAACTGAGCCCGCCTATGAAAAACATACTCATTATATATCATACAACCTCCTACGAAAGTTTCAAAGCATTCCGAGCTTTTCTGAGAAAGTTATGAGCGTTTGTAGTTTTTGAATCGCTAATGAATAAGTTCTTAAAAAAAAAATCAGCTTTTAAGTAACCTTTGCAAATTATTAATTCCAAGGATATAAGGATCAATGTTATGGCATATTAGCACAAGGATACCAAGGAAACAAGTGCGAATCATATACAAGCTCGGATTGCGAGAATAGAGTTTCCTCGAGGCTTGAATCATAGCCTAATTTAACTAAGACATGCCAAAAGGGAAGGTTACTTTACATACCTCAAACGTTCTCCACAATGACCCAAACTCAAGCTAATCCAACCTATGATTCGGGCTGCCCGCGATCTATAAACAAGCCATAAAATGCCAAACATTAGCTAATGACTTTTAGGCCTTACTTTCCAAATTCGCCCTTAATTCTACAAAAATTTGGGCAACATTTCCCCTGTAAATAGGCTACCCCGAGAATTCAACTCGGCCAAAATAATCAACAACAACAACAACAACCAACCTAGCAACATCAACAACCAATTCGGAAAGCAATACAACAACAATAGCTTTCTTTTCCATTATTCAACAACTTACATAAATTAATTCGACGACTTACCTTCTAGCCAAAATCGACACTTATATATTCACATACCAACCCGAACCCAAACCAACAACATTTCAAGACATTCCAAGCAATTCGCACAACATTTCCAATAATCCAATTTTTTCTCCAAGTGGCGAAACAAATTTCAACCGAGACAACCTTTAATTTTTTTTTCTCTTCATTTTCAAATCATGATTTGTATCCACAATTCACATTCTAACAATGATATTCTCATCAATATACAATTTTCATTAAATGCACAAAAGTCTCCAAATCAGTCCGCAACAATCACAATATCATTTTGAGTCACTAAACATTCATTTCCAACATAGAATTCAAAGCGACGACGATTAAAACATTAAGCGACGTTAATTCAATTCTTGCTACGATAATGGCCTACATTCGGCCATAATCTCCCAACAACATACAAGGATGATTTTCCTTCATTCTTCACTCTACTATGATCATAACAATGCTAACTAACTTTAATTCATAGCTTCAACATAACCCAACACACACAACACACCTCTACTCACACGGATGGCACCCCCCTTCACACAACTCATATCCAACATAACATTTTTCATGATATTCTACTATATTAACATACTACATCATGAATATAACTTTCATAACACAAAAGCAAGCTCAAATCTTACCTTTTCTTCTTCAACTTCCAATAGGCTAGGGTTTCCCCAAGGATGAAAATAATGGGTTGATCGCTCCAACGATCTTCCACGCTACTTAGGGACCTCAATATAGTGGGTTTTCATCATCAAAATAATTTTGGAAGAACTAAAAAGAGGGGATGATTTTTGGTTGGGGCTGGCCGAGAGCCTCTCCAAGGTTTTCAGCTTTCTCACTTTTGGTCCCAAATTTTCCTAATTGTTTCATACCAATAAATTCATGCATAACTTATATCTCAAAATAAAATCAAAGGTCAAGAATCCCGACTTTGTATCCCGAAATAGTTTTGTCCTTAACTTATCACAAAAAACCGGGTTATTCCAATGTACAAAAATACGGGTTCTAACATATTGGATACAAATAAGTTTTTTGGTGAAGTATATTAGATTCAACAATTTAGACGTTGAAGTATTCTAATCGTTTTAATTTGTTTGTCTTATTTTTTTTCAATTTTCTTAAAAAAGAATACCCTTTTTGTAATTTGATACAACTATCTTTATTTTCTCATCCCAAACCAAATTAAGATAAACAAATTAAAATGGCTGCAATACAATTTATAAACAAATTAAAATGGATGCAATACAATTTACCTTACGAGAAAAAAGGAACTATAACTAACAGATAAAAGGGCGAAGTATCTTTTGAAAATTATTGATAGGTCCTTGTAGTATTCAGGATATTTCGTTTTAATTTAAGTGTCTTACTTTTCATTTTGGTATGTAGAAAAGAGTGTCTCTTTCTATATTTAATAAGTTGACAATTCAACCATTAAACATATCTTTAATTTATGACCAAAATACTCAAAAATCTTTATTTATTTTTAAATTTTGTGCTCAATCAAACTAAAATAATTGTTTGGTCGGAAAACAAGTTATCCTAGGATTACTTATACTGCGAGTAATTATTTCACCCTCTTACATAATAAAATAATACTACAATCTCAAAATTAATTATATTATAATTTTATCCTAATCAAACATAGAAAAAACTCATGTCAAATTTAATCCAAAAAATTATCTATCGTTATCCATTATAGCAAACGAGCCTCAGAGCAACATAAACTTTTGGTAGGGCAAAAGTATAATTTTATGCATCTTCATAATTAGGCGTCAAATTAGGGAAACATCGAAATTACAATAAGTTGTCACCCATTTGCAGACATGCGCATCATTTTCCTGTCTCATGGCTTGATCGACGAACCCGTCACAAGTTAAACAATCAGCTACCCCATAATTCAACAACCCCTTCAAATTTAATCTCAGGTTTTTACCTTCTAAATTTGAATTGTTATTCTCTGATACTATACAACTTTATGTTAAATTTTACATTTTTATCATCTGGGTTGGAGATATCTGTTGATTTACAGGCCATATGGTGTAGATTTTAATCTCAGGTTTTACCTTCTAAGTAGAATTGTTATTTGCTTTATACTCTTTGTACTGTACAACTTTTTGTTAAAGATTACATTTTTTATTATTTTGGTGTGACTTATCAACTAAATTTGAATTGGGTTTTGTCCAAAAAGTTGATGGGATTAGAGATATCTGTTGATTTATAGGCCATATGGTGTAGATGTTAAAAGTGGGGTTTGTTAAAGATTACATTTTTATCATCTGAGTGTGATTAAATCAACTAAATTTGAATTGGGTTTTGTCCAAAAAGTTGATATCTGTTGATTTATAGGCCATATGGTGCAGATGTTAAGTTGGGGTTTGTTAAAGATTACATTTTTATCATCTGAGTCTGATTAAATCAGTTAAATATGAATTGGGTTTTGTCCAAAATGTTAATATCTGTTGATTTATAGGCCATATGGTGTAGATGTTAACTGTGGGTTTGTTAAAGATTGCATTTTTATCATCTGGGGTGTGATTAATTCAACTAAATTTGAATTGGGTTTTGTCCAAAAAGTTGATGGGGTTAGAGATATCTGTCGATATATAGGCTATATGGTGTAGACGTTACGTTTGTTTTGTTGATAGAAAAATTCTGGAATTAGGGATTATGGGTTTTGCAAACAGTGTTTCCCGATGTGTTTGATTCCAAATTGGAAAGGAATCAACATGATTCTGAAATATCTTTCTATCGATTGTGATGACAACAAGTTCTACATATTCTTGGAAACCCAATTAAATTTGATTACCTATAGGTAATTGGTTCGAGGCGTGGAAACAGTCTCTTTACCTAAATGCATATGTCCACCCGACCCCCACCCCGCTCTGGTCAGATTAGCTCTTCGTGCACGGGTAAGCTGCTTAATCACAGGAAGTATGCTTTAGAACTCATTTCGGATACATGGCTGATTGGTGCTAAGCCCGCTAGCATACCTTTAGAGCCTGATTATAAGCTGACTACTGTGGATTATGACAAGTATACTAGAAAAATGGAGACACAGAACTAAAAGATATCACTGGTTATCAAATGATGATAGGAAAGCTATTGTATTTGACCATTATTAGGCCTGAGATAAGCTTTGTAGTGAAAATTTTGAGTCAGTTTTTGCAGAAAACCAAGCAATCACACTTGGAAGCAGCAATGAGGATAATCATTTATATCAAAAGTTCGCCAGGTCTGGGAATTTTCTTCAAGAAAGGAATCACTAAACAGTTGACTGCCCTTTTTTTTTTTTGATGACATGGGAACCCGCAGCCGCTACCCTTCGGGTGCGCACAGGGTAAACGCAGCTCCTGTGCAATAGCTCGCAAACCACACAGGAGAGATAACCCGCACTAGGCAAGCCCGGTGCGACGAGCTCGACCCAGAAGGCAAATCCCCTACTGTTGTAGGCAGGGGATTTCGAACCTGAGACCTCCATTATGAAAGCCCCATGCTCAACCAACTGAGCCACCCTTGCGGGTATTGACTGCCTTTTGGTGTATAGTATCTTTCTACTTTTGGTGTAAAGAAATAGGATTAGAAGATATAGATTTATTAAGATCACCGTAAGTATTTCTTTTACTCTTTCTGTCTTCAGTTTAAGTCTTTTTGATGGTCTCCAGCATATCCTAAATGCTGAGGAATACAATTTACCAGTTTAAAAAAAAAAAAAAAAAAAAGAGGAAGAATAGTTGTTTAATATCTTTTTTTCTTTTTTTTTTTTTCATTTCTTTTAGTAGCTCACGTGGGTAATAAATATCTTCTCTCCTTGTAACAGAGTTAGCTACACATTCACAAAGCAATTAACTTCTTCCTTCTCTCTAACCAGCTTCATCACTTTGCATGTCTATGAATTGGACTGTGATCTAGTCATTTAGACTGAAATTCATTAGGGGGATAGGTTAAGAGGTTGTGTTATGTTTATTCTCCGTCCCATTTCTCCTTTTTCTTCATAATGAAGTGGTGTAGACAGAGAGATCTCATTAGATCTTGTCTAATTTGAAGTACTCTAAATGTTTTAATTATAAGGAAAAATAGTGACGGAGAGATCTCATTAGATCTTGTCTAATTTGAAGTACTCTAAATGTTTTAATTATAAGGAAAAATAGTGTAACTTTTGCGGGTTTTCAGAACTGAATCTGTTCCAAAGATTTCAGTTCTCTTTACTGAATGCTGAGAGGTTGAATTTGATCTTTGTGCAGATATTATCCAACTGAAGTTGATGAATGGACACTGATTCAGATAAAGATTTAATAAGTGATTTGCCTCAAAGTATCATAGAAACCATCCTCATAAAAGTTCCATTACTCGATGCTGTAAGGACAAGCATATTGTCAAGAAAATGGAGATACAAGTGGGCAACCATTACACAGCTTGTTTTTAATGACACATGTCTGACTCCTTCCCATGACAAATCAATTATCAGTTGCAATCTTGTAAATTTCATTACCCGTTGCCTGTTTCTTCATGACGGACCGATTCACAAATTTGAATTGAATACTTCCTACTCACCAACTTCTCCTGATTTAGATCAATGGCTACTTTTCCTTTCTCGTAAAGATATCAAAGAGTTGGTTGTTGATATAGGAGAAGATGACTGGTTTAGAGCACCTTCTTGTCTGTTTTTTTGTCCTAAGTTGACTCATTTGGTGCTTGTTCGATGTGAATTAAACCCTCCTTCAAATTTCAAAGGCTTCTTGTGTTTGAAGCACCTTAGTCTCCAGCAAGTTATCATTCCTCCACATGATATTGAAATTCTGATCTCCAGTTGCCCTCTTCTTGAGAGCTTGACATTGTCATATTTTGACAGTTTGGAGCTTACTATTCGAGCTCCAAATCTCAAATATTTGAATTTGGAAGGCGAATTTAAGGATATTCGGCTCGAGAATACTCCACATCTGGTTGGTATTTCAGTTGCTATGTATATGACTGATGATATAGCTGAGCACTTTGAACAAAGCTCAGGTTGCAATTTTGACAAATTTCTTGGTGGTGTTCCTCGCCTTGAGAGGCTTATTGGCCATATTTACTTCACTAAAGTAAGGTCTCTTCCTAAATTTCCAATAGTGGGAGCATAAAATACTTTCATGCATCTCTTTTCCTGGGAATGTTTTATCTATCTATAGTCTTACCCTCCTCTATATTTGTGCAGTATTTGAGTATAGGTAATGAGCAAGGAAGCTTTCCCGTTATGTATCAAAATCTGAAGTTCATTGAACTGTACCAAGTTAGTTTTGAAGACATGAAAGAGTTACTTGTTGTGCTTCGCTTGATTGTGAGCTCCCCTAATCTAGAGGAACTTCAAATATCAGTAAGTATTTGTCAAAATGCTTGATTTCTTATTCTAAACAATATAGATTTTCACAATGTTCCCATTTATGCACCTTTTCTTTGTCAGAGTTCCTCAATTACAACTACGACGGATATTTATGATCTGGACTTTTGGGAGAAAGACTGGCCTGCTGACTGCACTTTCAGTAAACTGAAGATTGTGCATATGACTGATTTCTCCGGTCTTCCGCATGAAATCGCATTTATCAAATTCTTACTTGGACATTCGCCTGTTCTTGAACAAATGATTGTTGCTCCTACCATATATGTCACGGATAAAGTGGTGAAAATGTTGATCGATTTGTTAACTTTTCGACGGGCTTCTCCTCTAGCTACAGTCAAATTTGTGCAAGAGCCATTGTAGGATGCAGTTCATTCATGTATAAGATGTATGTTCTTTCCTCGTTGTTGCTCCATTCTTTTCTTTTTGTCTCTATAGAAAAGAAAATTGATCTGTAACATGATATTTTCAGTTCACGGCTTTTTACTCGTATGGATTTCATACTAGATGTTTTGATTTTTCAAAAAATTTATACAATGTTTAGTCAGAAAAGATTTGTGTATTTGATATAGAGGAACAAATTAAAGGAGGAAAGGGCTGATATTTGGACATTCCTGGCAGTGAAAGAAAATGTCTATATACAAATAGTAGTATGGTGATTATATTCAGCGGTTAATACTTGCTTTTATTTTTAATTGTTTTTAAGATGTTTAGCTCATTATACCAAAATCTGCATATAACATATATGAGCCCGTTTGGATTGGCTTATAAGTTGCTTATAATCTGTTTTCAGCTTTTTTGAGTGTTTGGCTGGCCAGCTTAAAGTCATTTTGTGATTAAAATAAGCTCAAAAAAAATAATTAGGCCCTTTGACTTAAACATCTAAAAAAAGCGACTTATAAAGTTCTAAAACAACTTATAAGCCAAAAAAAAAAAGTTGGGCTACCCAACTTATTTTTTCATATATAGATAGTTACAGCATTGAATAACTTTGTAGGAATTGTTATGCCGTAAATAATAATAATATAGTGATTGTTATACAATGCCTAATAATATACTACAAATTATGATGCAAATTGTCACCTTTAATGACATTTTACCGGTAGATTCAGTATATACACTTATTCTTACTGTCCTGCATGAAATATGTACAAGTTCTCGCATAATTATGCATGGATGAAAATTGTTTAGTCTCAACATTCCATAAAAAATGTACACACATTTACTCCACAGCTTATCTCTACCGAGGCAAAGCTTCCAGAAATGTTTTAGTACTGCAGCTCTGTTCCAAATCATAAGATTGGTTATGTTGAGTCCTCCAGGAGATCTCGGTAAACACTGTGTTTCCAAAGTAATCATGGATTTGTTAGAACGTCATTACCTCCTGTCCATAGATAACTTCTACAGATAGCTTCAATCATGTAGATAACTTTTTTTTAGGCAAAATGAATAGTTGAGACCAAAAGGATTGATTAGCGCTCAATAAACTTTTTATAAGTTGGATCCTTTCTGCATATGATAGGAATTTAGAGGTCCATATAGTGATTCTTTCTACCATTTTTTTCGGTCAAGGGTTGGCATTGCATCACTGATAATCTGTGGGAGCTCGACGGCACACCTAGGTACCTGAATGGCAAAGAACCAACGGAGAAATTTAGCATCTGAATTATCTCTTGTTGGACAGCAACAAAGATACCACCAAAATATACAGAGCTTTTTCTTAGATTTGCAATTAGTCGAGATGCCTCTGAGAATAGTCTAAAACAATCAAAGATCATCTTGAAGACTAAACATCACCTCTACTAAACAATAGTAAATCATCAGCAAACCCCACCCCACCTAAGTAATTCCTAATTTTGCACACCTTAGATGGTTACTTGAAACCAAATTAGGTGTCCAAAGTTTTCAGCAGCCTAGTGAGGTTTCAGCAGCCTAGTGAGGTACTCCTTGGCCAGTACAAACAGAAAGGAGACATGATCAGACATTCTTATTATAAACTTCATAGCTTTTATTCTAATTATTTGAATTATGTATAAAATAAGTGTTGATTAACCAATTTTAGTGATAAAATTGATGTGAATAAGAATAACGCACACATCATACATTAAAAAAAGGAAACCAAAAAAAACCTCGAGCTTACGAGTAGGAGTAAAGGTCACTGTGATTGTCTATGTAAACTAGCTCATTGGTAACTTGCTTCTAATGAGTTCTCAATTAGATTGTGCGTATTGTTGAAGACATAATTAAGCAATTAAAACTTAGAAGTGTGCTCCTTTTAACAGCTTAAGTTTTAGATGAGATGGACACAAAACTTAACAGTGTGCTCCTTTTAACAGCTTAAGCTTTAGATGAGATGGACACAAAACTTAACAGTGTGCTCCTTTTAACAGCTTAAGCTTAAGATGAGATGGACACAAACTTTTAACATGATATCGGAGTAGACATTTCGCCGCATCTCATAAAAAATAAAAAATAAAAGAATCACGTGAGGGGAGTGTTGGAGACATAATTAGCAAGCTAGAGAACTGTATTCTATATATATATATATATATATATATATATATATATATATATATATATATATATATATATATATATATATCCCATAAACATTTTCACTCAAATAGGAAGCAAAAAAAGAAAAAATGACTCCAAGGCTACAAAATTCAGTTCACAAATTATCTTTTACAGTTAGAATGTATAAAATTCTATTTGCATATTCCGTATGATCCTATAAACAAGTTCAATATCACACAGGTTCTAGTTTCTGGCATTCTGTCTCGAATGCTCTTTAATTTGTCATCTTGGACCTGATAATTCCATTGCTTGTACAAGCAATGAAGAGTCATAGGTGAGATCAAAGTATGTTTCCGAAGAGGAAAAGTCATTGGCTCTGCATCTTGTTGGTTCCGCTTTTTGAGAAGCTTCCCACTTCTCCGCTAGTCCATCTCCTTCAAGTATTCTTACAACTTCCGACATTTTTGGCCTATGACTTGGGTGATACTGAGTGCACAATAAAGCTACTTGTACCATTTCCTCTAGCTCTATCCTATCATAGTCGTCTTTAAAATCCTTGTCCACCAACACGTCTAGTTTTTTCTCCTGGTGAATCTTTCTTACCTGCAAAAAGAAACAAGTCCTTAGGACGGTTCCAAGATTTAAATATGGTCGTTGCATCTCTTAATATATATACATATAGAGTCCATATTTTGGATAATGAAATGCACGTGCACTTGGTATAAGCAATCTATGTTTTTGTGTCATGGAATCATGTCTAGGAATTTGTTACACTTACCCAATCAAGCATGGTGCCTTTCTGGTTTGCTGCTTTACCAAATTCCAGAGCTCTCTCAGTGATCAATTCTAGCAAGAGAATACCAAAACCAAAAAACGTCCGTTTTATCAGAGGACTGTCCTGTGGAAAGGTACTCCGGAGCTATATGTCCTACCGTTCCCCTAACCGCGGTTGTGACATGTGAATCGTGATGATCCAAAAGTTTTGCCAATCCGAAATCTCCCACAACAGCCTCACAATCATCATCAAGTAATATATTTGCAGCTTTACATCCCTGTGAATGATCTTTGGATCATACTGCTCATGCAGATATAATAAACCCCTAGCAGCTCCCAGAGCTCTTCCTTTTCTTGTACCCCAATCCAAAGTTGGTTTGGCTGTAAGAAATAACAACTATGATCGGAACATACAAGAAGAAAAAAGTAATTGTAGGCTAAGAGAGAGAAGTAGATATTGAAGGTTCTTTAGAGCTTTTAATTAAGGCGTAATTCTTGTAGTTGTATTAGACGACTAGTTTTTAACAAATTCATTTACTTGGATGATACTTGTTTAAACACAGAAGTCTAAAGCATGAAGAGACGAACCCAGAATTTTGAGTTTATGGATTCTGAATTCTAAAAAAGATGCAGCTTACTCGCTTCTGAATAAACTATTTAATACACATATTAAGTGAATTTCTTAGTACAAATACATGATTTTGACCAAAGCTATTGGGTTTTGTCGAACCCGTAGCTTTTTCTCTAGCTCTGCCCCTTATAACATGCAGTCTTTAACATGATGAAAGATTACCTAAAGAGCAGCAGTTTTTGGATATCTTACCTTTGAGACACGAAGCTACACTTCCGTTAGACATCTAAGGGTACACGAAGCTACACTTCCGTAAGACATGTAAGGGTACATGAGCAACCTTTCAGTTGGCGACATGCAAAATCCATACAACCGGAGAAGATTGCGATGCACTGCCAGGCTGATCAACGCAACTTCTGTCTGAAACTGCGGATGGGCTCCAGCTGCATTTCCATCTTTGAGCCTTTTCACAGCTACAATTATTCCTTCACTAAGAGTCTAAGACGACCTTTATAAACATGACCAAAACCGCCTTTCCCTAGTATGTTCTTGCTGCTGAAGTTGTTTGTAACAGCTTGAAGTTCCATAAACTGGAACCTGCTTTAAGTTTCCTAAGCACACTTATTCATGATGTTGTTCTGCAATTTATGAACAATTACGTTTATAAGAGGATCGCCGAGCTAGAACTATACATGTTACAGTAACTTCAAATTGTTCATATCAAACAATGTTATTCACCATGACTGTCAAAGAAAATCTGTTTATTGTGCTTTTGTCTCCACCGCAGAAAGAATCCAAACCCAACAATTAGTAGGCAGATGCACCCTAGACTTGTCCCAAAGGCTAAGGCAACCTTGTGAGTCTTTGGTTTACCAGAAGGCTGAGTATCTGAGAGAGCACGCACGATTTTTGTCAGCAGAAAGAAACAAGTGAAGCAAATTTACTTCACAAACCTCTATGGCTAGTAAAATACCATAACCATTATATAGACTGAACTAGAAAAGATGTATATTTGTCAATCATTTGGCTAGGAAAATAAGGTTAGTTCTTACCCTGTAGATTGTTTAAAGAGAAGGAGAGGGGCATTGGTGTTGTTCCATTGCATTCTGGCTCTTTTCCAGTTGCACACATCATGGGATTCCCCAAAATGCTGTGATAATAAGGTTAAAAAAGACAAATGAGTACAAATATCGGGTTTCACTTACTGAAGACAGACCTCTCTATAACGACGTCTCGCTATAGCAGCCAAAAAATATCCAGACAAATGATGCCGTTATAGAGAGGTTTGACTGTATTAAGGCAAGGAGAAATTAAAGTGGAATACGGAGAATCCTTCAAGAGCCTTACTTGAATATTTTGGCAAGAAGCCTTGGTACAGGACCACTGAGATTTTTGAAAGACAAGTCCCTAAACATGCAAAACAGAACCCCATATGTATGTATGTATGTATGTATGTATGTATATATATATATATATATATATATATATACACATATGTCTAAGTGAAGTACTAGAAAATATGAGTAACTCACACAAAAAAGTCTTAAGGGAAATACATGAGTGACCCCATAAAGGTCACTGAATGTCTATGTAAACTAGGTCATTGGTGTGCGTATTTTTGAAGACATAATTAAGCAATTAAAACTTAAAAGTTTACTCTTTTTAACAGCTCAAGCTTAAGATGACATGGACACACTTTTAACATGATATCGGAGCAGACATTTCACTGCCTCATTATCGGGAAAAAAATCACGTGACGGGTTGGAGACATAATTAACAATGACTACACACTTCAATACATATGATTTTTGTATCTGAACTGATCAATTAGCTAGCGAATTTTATTCTATTTGAATATATGTAAATAAAAAACATCCCATAAACATTTTCACTTGAAGCAAAAAAGAAAAATAACTCTAAGGGCTAAAATGTTCAGTTCACAGATTATCCTTTACAGTCAGGATGTATGATATTCTATTTGCATATTCTGTATGATCCTATAAACAAGTTCAATATCACACAGGTTCTCGTCTTGACATTCCATCTCAGATGCTCTTAATTTATCATCTTGGACCAGATAGTTCCATTGCTTGTACAAGCAACGAAGAATCATCAGTGAGATCAGAGTATCTTTCTGAAGAAGAAAATTCGTTGGCTCTGCATCTTGTTGGTTCTGCTTTTTGAGAGGCTTCCCACTTCTCGGCTAGTCCATCTCCTTCAAGCATTCTTACAACTTCCGACATTTTTGGCCTATGACTTGGGTGATACTGAGTGCACAATGAAGCAACTTGTACCATTTCCTCTAGTTCTATCCTGTCATAGTCGTTTTTCAAGTCCTTGTCCACCAACATGTCTAGCTTTTTCTCCTGGTGAATCTTTCTTACCTGCAAAAAGAGACAAATACATAAGTCGAGTCCAAAATTTAAAGAACGTCGGTGCATCTCTTAATACAATGTACATATACATATACCATATACAGTCCATTTCAGATAGTGAATACATGTGCACCTACTACTTATATAAACTCCCTCCGGTCCATATTTTTGGTATAAACAATCTAAGTTTTTGTTTTGTGTCGTGGAATCATGTCTAGGGATTCGTCATACTTACCCAATCGAGCATGGCACCTTTCTGGTTTGCTGCTTTACCAAATTCCAGAGCTCTCTGACCAGTGATCAATTCTAGCAAGAGAATACCAAAACCAAAAACGTCTGTTTTATCAGAGGACTGTCCTGTGGAAAGGTACTCCGGAGCTATATGTCCTACAGTTCCCCTAACCGCGGTTGTGACATGTGAATCGTGATGATCCAAAAGCTTTGCCAATCCGAAATCTCCCACAACAGCCTCACAATCATCATCAAGCAATATATTTGCAGCTTTTACATCCCTGTGAATGATCTTTGGATCACACTGCTCATGCAGATATAGTAAACCCCTAGCAGCACCCAGAGCTATTCCTTTTCTTGTACCCCAATCCAAGGTTGGCTTGCCTGTAAGAAATAACACCTACGATCAGAACATATAAGAAGAAAAAAGTAGTTGTAGGCTAAGAGAGATAAGTAGATTTTGAAGGTTCTTTGGAGCTTTTAATAAGGGCGTAATTCTCGTAGTTGTTGTATTATACGAGTAGTTTTTAACAGATTCATTTACTTGGACGATACTTGTTTAAACACAGAAGTCTATAGCATGCAGAGGCGAAGCCAGAATTTTGAGTTTATGAGTTCTGATTATAAAAAAGTTGCAGCTTGCTGGCTTTTGAATGAACTATTTATACATATTAACTATTACGTGAGTTTCTTAGTACAAATATAGGATTTTGACCAAAAGCTACTGAATTCTGCCGAACCCGTAGCTTTCTCTCTAGCTCCGCCTGATAGCATGCACGATCTTGAACATGATGAAAAGATTATCTAAGGAGAAGCAGTTTTTGCATATGTTTACCTTTGAGTCGTGAAGCTACACTTCCATTTGACATGTAAGGGTACACCAGCAACCTTTCAGTTGGTGTCATGCAAAATCCATACAACCGGAGAAGATTGCGATGCACTGCTAGGCTGATCAACGCTACTTCAGTCTGAAATTGCTGATCGCCTCCAGCTGCATTTCCATCTTTGAGCCTTTTAACGGCTACAATATTCCCATCGTTGAGACGACCTTTATAAACATAACCAAAACCACCTTTCCCTAGTATGTTCTTGCTGCTGAAGTTGTTTGTGGCAACCTGAAGTTCCTTAAATTGGAACATCCTTAAGTTGCCTAAACACACTTGTTCATGATGTTGTTCTGCAATTTATGAACAATTTATGTTTATAAGAGGATCGATGAGCTAGAGCTTTACATTACAGTAACATAAAATTGTTTATGTCAAATAATACTCACCATTACTGTCGAAGAAAATCTGCTTATTGTGCTTTTGTCTCCACCACAGAAAGAATCCAAACCCAACAATTAGTAGGCAGATGCACCCTAGACTTGTTCCAAAGGCTAAGGCAACCTTATGAGTCTTTGGTTTTCCAGAAGGCTGAGTATCTGAGACAGCACACAAGATTTTCAGCTGGGCATGAATTACACATATTTACATGTTTTTATTACAAGGAAAAAACAATTGAATCAAATTTACTTCATAAACCTCTATGGCTAGTAAGCCATAATCATTACATAGACCAAACTAGAAAAAAATATTCATTCCGTCCCAATTTATGTGAAGGAGTTTGATTGGGCACGGAGTTTAAGAGAAAAATGAAGACTTAAAACTTGTGATCTAAAATAAGCCACAAAATTTGCGTGGCTATAAACCATTTCATTAAGGATAAAATGGGAAGTTTGAAACTAAATCGTTACTAAATGTAGAAGATGTCATTCTTTTTGCGACTGGCTAAAATGGAAAGATTGTCACATAAATTGTGACGAAGGAAGTACTCATTTATCTATCATTTGGCTAATAAATAAGGTTAGTTCTTACTCTGCGCATTGTTTAAAGAGAAGGAGAGAGGCATTGGTGTTGTTCCATTGCATTCTGGCTCTTTTCCAGTTGCACATATCATGGGATTCCCCAAAATGCTGTGTCAATAAGATAAAAATTACAAATAAATACAAATATCGGTTTCATTTACTAAAAAAAGACCTCTATAACAACATTTACTATAACAGCCTAGTTTTCTTTGGAACCGACATTTCTATTACTATGATATATGATATGTTCTCTATAACAACATCTCGCTATAATAGCCAAAAGATATCCAGACAAACGACGCTTTTATAGAGAGGTTTGACTTGTATTAAGGCAAGGAGAAAGTGGAATATAGAGAATCGATCAAGAACCTTACTTGAATGTTTTGGCAAGAAGCCTTGGCACAGGACCACTGAGATTGTTGAAAGACAAATCCCTGAAAATCCAAAACAGAACCCCATATAAATATGTTCAATTGAAGTACCAGAAAATATGAGTAACTCACAGAAAAAAGTGTAAGGGAAATACATAAGTGAGAGCTGAGTCATATTAGCCAAGTCCGTAACAGCTCCAGTTAGACTGTTATTGTTTAATCTCCTATAATCAAAATTTAACAACACAATCATTAGTCTTTAATCCAAAAAAACTTATTTGTATCAGATCTCAGTGTTCTCTTTGCTTACAAGTATTGGAGGCTTTTCAGTTGAGCTAAAGAGGAAGGGATTTTGCCGGTTAACTTGTTATCTGAAAGATCAATTGTCTTAAGTTTTGGAAGCATTCCAAGCTCCAAAGGAATTGATCCTGATAAATTATTGCTCTGCAAAAGTCTGTTAAAACAAGACACTCATATTAACATCTAAGACTAAGAATTTAAAATGTTTTGATATTTTATTTCCTGCTGTTATGTTAGTACTTACACAAGTTCAAGGTGAGTCAAGTTGTGGATATATGGTGATATTTTGCCAGACAAACTTTGGCTAGGACTTGCCCTGTACAATTATTCATTCAACTACTTTCAGAATTCTTGTTAGGGGTGTAATAGTTTTAGAAATTTGCAAATAGTGTAAAGAAAGGCTAAGAAAACTGTTTTACTTACAGGCCAATGACATATTTATCACTTGAACAAGTTACCATATTCCAGCTACAAGGATCAACAGCATTTTCATCCCAGTTTAAAACATTATGAGGATCATCTAAAGCCTTCCTTATCTCCATCAAAGCTACGACTGCCAAAGAAAAAACAAGTTCTTCAGATTTTTATCAGAATTATTGCATTCAAAAGAACAAAAGCCTTGAATATTTCACTAGAACTAACCTTCAAAATTTACACCATTTGGAGTAAGCATAGCATGAGCATAATAAGCCAAGAAGCTGAATAAGTACAAATAACCCAAAACAGCATTCATTTTTCTTGCTTTTACTGATTCAAGAATTCCAAGAAAAGGACTACCCACAGGGCAAAATGAGAGTTTTGATAAAAAGGATTTTTTTGTAGAGAAGATGTTTGGAAGTAAACTTTGTTTTGGTTACAAATTTCAACCTCTTTAAGTCTTAAACACACACTTTCAACCAAGTCTCCTCTGCACTACAACAAACACATTAACATCTTAAAGCTTTGTGTCAGAGGGTCATAGTGGTTAAAAGTTAGAGCCAAAATAACATGCATGCCACTTTTGTTCAGCAAAGTAAAGCAAAGAATATATATAAGAAAAAGAAGAAAAAAAGGAAAAGCATGAAAAATTTGAACTATCCCTCCTAGTCTAGAGAAATTCAAAAGGTGGTAGAAAAAGAAAAATTCCTTCAATCATGCATTGTCTAAGAGGGAGGTGGACTACACACTATATATGCAGAATTCACTTTTTCAAGAATTTAAAATGAAAAGGAATTTCAAATGCTGACTGTTAAGCACTATAATGATTATTATAGATGGATTTAATCAGATAACACTATGTGGGACAGGTGAGAGTTGGTGGGGTAGGGAGGGGTGTTGAGGCTTTAGATAAGAATTTAACCTTTATATACCACCATAACAACAACCACAACATATCCGGTATAATCTCACAAGTGGAGAACCTTTATATATCGACAGTCTAAAAGTTATTTTTACTCTATCAAATCACCTAAAAGATAACACATAATTGTTCATGAAAGTGGGACAAATTGCCCTACTACTATTTGTTAAAATACAATAATACTCCGTGTGCCTCAATTTATGTGACATTTTTATCTTTTTAGTCAGTTCCAAAAATAATGAAACCTTTTTATATCCGATAATAATTATAACTTTAAAATTTCTCAATTTTATCCTTACTAAGATAATTTATAGCCATACCAATATCTATAATTTGTTTTAGACCACAAATTTCAAAAGTCTTTAATATTTCCTCAAATAAATCCGTGACGAGTCATATGCTTTTATATAAATTAGGACAGAGGGAATGGTATAAAAACATTTCATACAACCAGTATATAGAGTAAGTTAAATTTTTGGGTAACGGAAGATTGGAACAGTAATAAGAATATGCGTATTGGGATTGGTTCAATTTGCTAAGTTTCCCTGTGAATTTGGTAATCTGCAAAATTGGTTTGTTTAGGAAATTAAAAAAAGAATCATGGATTTATGTGCAGACATATATACTAAGCTGATGTTTTGCATAAATCCAGAATACAGTATCTTGCCTGACATATCAGGCAATCAAATTGTGAAGTCATATGTACAGACCCACCCCACCCCCAACTTCATGCCCAAGGCTAACTTGGGACTTTCCACTTTTTCTTAGTATTCTTTTTCATAGCACTCCTATTCTTTTTTGGGAAAAGAAAGGGTCTATCTAATATTTTTGGTAAAATGTGAATATTTGCTTCTATTACCGTAAGTATTTGAATTTGGATGGTAGATTAAGTATAATGTCTATGTCTATGTTAAAAAAAAAATTAAAAAAAATTATACTATCAATATATATTTTATTGTAAGAATTCACATGTAGAGTTGTAAAATGTGATGAGCTTTTTATTTTTTATTTTTTATCTGAGTTGATACTCTGACTCTTTTCCTACATTGATAGGAGATAGGTGCCTTTTGGTCAGATTGATTGCAAGAATAACCCTTATAAGGATTGTTCTTGAATTTTTTGCTCCAACTAAATTTTTTTTCTGAAAAAAAGTGACCTTTTAAGATAATCTGTTGGGTAAACATTTTGTTTCACATTGAGTATAAATTGTGGAAATCGATTCGTTTGACCTATAACCCAGGAGTTCAACGTTTCAATAAGTCAAAAACTGTGTACCTGTTCATATTAAATGGCCACAAGTTCTGCCACATAGGTAAAGTTGCATGTGTTGCTCACTTATTCACACGTTGTGACGGGCGGACAAGACTTGACAATATTCATTCTATCTATCGTGTTAAATTGGTCACAAATTGTGATTTATTGGCAAAAATTGTGTGTATTCTTCAATTATTCACGATTTTTTCCTCCGCTTTATAAATAGCCATTTTTACAAAATAATATTCTAAACCTTCTTAACTGAGAGTGTATGTCGTAAAATTATTGGAAAAATACAATTGAATTTGATCAGAATAATTTAAAAAAAATTAAGTCTCAATACAATTGAAAAATTATGCCCAATATGCAACACATTACATTATCTTCAATCTCTACAACTTATTAAATTGTTCTTAACTTTTATGTCTCATAGGCAAAACTAACTTATGAACACATTACAAGTAGAACTTATGCCTAATGGACAGCAGAAGTTTTGCACCCGGCATAAGCTTCAAGTTTTGATTATTCTTTAAAGATTTTATTGAGCGGGGTCAAATTAAAGATCACTCCTTATGATATTCCATTTCTCCAATTTTTACATTCTAGTTGCGTTCCACAATTAAGGTAGAGGGATCGAAATCCATGAGTAGCGTAAAATCCTTCTCCCTATCCCTCTCCCTTAATGTAATTACTCCCTCTGTCCTAATATATGTGATACACTTTCTTTTTTAGTCTGACACAAAAAGAATGATACATTTTGTATATTTAGAAATAATTAAGTTAAACTTCCCTTTTTACCTTTAATGAAATGATTTACAGCCACACAAATATCTATGTCTTGTTTTAGACCACAAATTTTAGAAGTCTTCTTTTCTTTCTTAAACTGCGCGTCTAGTCAAACTATATCACATAAATTGGGACGGAGTAGTAAATTATAAACCTTAAAATAAACAATCTTAAACCTAAATCTTCTTGCTAGCTTAATTGTGACGAGAGAAACAAGAGAATTTGTATAAGCATAATATAGGTAAACTCTACGGGTGTAACATTACTAATATTTATAAGGGTGAACACCCATTTTTTGTAGTCCTCGCATGAATTTTCTTCTCTTTTTACCATTAATTAATCTATATCTATATATAATATAAAGTTAGACATAGACAAGGTGATGTGGTACCTCTCTATGGCCAGCAATGGTATTTATCTTTTTTCTCCTTTTTTGGGCTTTTTTCTTTTCTTTTTTTTTTTTTTTTTTTTTTTGACTTTTTCTCCTATTTTTTTTATGTATCTTGTAACACCATTAATTGGCTATATAATTAGTGCTCTACTTCTTCCTATTCATTTCAGATATATGTTACAGTATTGTTCTAATGTTTATTTGCTGCAATATAATAACGGTACCAACATAAATGAAAAGGACTACTTATTGCAATTCAATTCTCAATGTTCACACATTGATGAAAGCTAAGGAAAAATTTCAAGAATAGCAGTTACCGTTTCAACCTTTCTAATTCCTTAATTATGAAAGAAAAGATTTTCAAAAGTCTTGAAGATTTACTAGACTTATAAATATACCACAAATAGAAATATGCAATATGTGAATCAAATTTCCTCAAGTAGCTAAACCTTTCAGGAATCTTTCCTTCAAGATGCTATCTTTTTGCTTCACATCGCCACTAAGAAGGAATGCAGATAATTCATACTGTCACTAATAAAGCTTCCATCTTCTGTTTTGTGGGAAATGGTCTCAGATTTAGTATTGCTAGGCTGAAAGTTGTAGGTTCTTTTCCTCTTTGATTGGGTATGTAAATAAGCATTATTCTTACACTAATTTGACAATAGATGGATGTGTCTCATAGGAGAGGCATGACGATTCTATGGGTAAGATAATACTTTATAGCTTTATGCATTTGTTGAAACTATGTTAAGCTTTTCACTCATCGAAAGAAAAAATGCAAAGCTTTTATATGAGTATTAAAGTATGTATATATATATATATACAGAGAGAGAGAGAGGATATTTCCTTGCTCCTCCGACGGTTAGAGTTGGAGAGACCTTCTGCCAAGTGGTCATCGTGAAAAAAGTTAATTAACTTACTCGACGCCAAATTACAAAAGTCCTTTTCATATTCTTGAATCAATATGGACTAATTTATAAAATTATCACTTAATAATTCATTAGTAATCTCTTCCTCTCCATCTTCCAGTTAGGGGTGTACATGGAACGGGTTGATTCGGTTTTTTTAAACACCAAACCAAACCAATTGCATCGGGTTTTTTAATTTATACACCAAACCAAACCAATAAAATTCGGGTTTTTCAACCTCGGATTTTCTCGGGTTATTCGGTTTTCTCAGGTTTTTTGGGTTTTTTTTTTGGAATAGTCTTGATACAAAATATATTACTTTTACTTCAAATATTTCTTTAGTCCTAGTAAGATACAACTATATAATTAAGGTGTTTCATAAGAAAATAACACAAAATGCGAGAAGAGTGATGACATTGTAATAAAATATTCAACAAAAGATAATAAAATCGGTTAAAATAAATATTGCTAATTAATAAGCCATAAAGAAAATGACCATAATCTAAAAATACTAAGTCATGCTAAAATAATTACGGCTAATAAGTATTAATTACATGACAAGAAAAAAAACTTAAGTTATGTATTTTCACTCTCTAAACCAATTATACAAAACTAAAGAATAGATATCCAACATTATTTTCATTCCGAGTGGTCAATTGAATTTCTTTTGTTATTATTAGTATTGAGTTGGTTTTGGTGGACTTTATATGAGTTACTAACATCCATAAGATATAAAACTTATTGACATTCAAAATTCTAAGTTCAAGCTTGAATAATATGATAATAGATAAAAAAAACTACGAAAAAATTAAGAAATATTTATAAATTACATTACAAATAAATATTTTTATGTATAAAATATTTTAAAAATTGAATACATGTAATGTCGGGTTGGTTTGGTTCGGTTTGACTTTTTTTAGCTAAAACCAAACCAAACCAATTATGATCGGGTTTTTTTTTCAACACCAAACCACTAATCGAGTTTTTTTCTCGGTTTGACTCGGTTTATTGGTTTGGTGCGGTTTGTCGGTTTACTTTGTACACCCCTACTTCCAAAGATAAGTTCTTATTTAGATATCAATCTATATGTTTTATGAGAATCAATATCTTTTCTGATGATACCGATTACTTTCATTTTAGCATTGTAATTCTTGTGGAAAATTGATTTTATTTGTTTTCTGGTTCAATTGATGTTCCTAGAAAAGGTTTGAGTCTAACAAATATGTATTGTATTCTTATTCCTATTTTTGTTTCTCCATTGTTATCTCTTACTTTACAGAATATCTACAATTTTTGTGCTTTTTTGCATGTTGTTCTACATTGTCACACCCCAACCTTCGTCAGGGCGTGACGGGCACCCGACTCTCATCAGAGTCGAGCGAACCCTTAAACGTCGACTCAAAATTTTTTTCTTTTAAAACGGGAATTGAAAATTGTAAATGAAATACCAAAATCGACACGTGGCTCAAGGCACCTCAAAACATGATATATACATACATACGACATAAAACAAGGCGAGCCAAAAGGCCTCTGCCTTTTCGTACAACAAAATAGTGGCCGACAAGGCCAAACAAGAACCACAACTCCCACGCCGTTCGCGACTTCTAAAGAGTATGACCTGCAAATATATACACAGAATTCTACCAAAACAGAATGAATCTCCGAGCAAATGGAGTCGTTCGACTCCCGCTTTCGATTCCCCCAACTAGCCGGGATCGCCAAATCGCGCTCCGGACTCGCGGGCATGAAACGCAACGACCCGAAGAAAGGGGGGTCAAGACGAATATGTACCGAATATGTAAAGCGAAAATAAATAGATAATAACCACCGCGCAATTTAAGAGGGAAGAAATCACATACAACCCAATACCGCAACCTTCGCTTAAGAGAAGACATAAGTAGATGTACGTAGTCGCAAACAAGCCTTAAGTAAATAATCGCAATCCAACTAACAAATCCAATAAGTAATGTAATCTAGAACATTTCTCCTAAAGAAGTAATACAAGACATCACACGCGCCGCTTCCGGCAAAATAATAATAACAATAACAATAATAGCCCCTTCATGCACTCGCTTCCGCCGATATCAATAATGGCCCTTCGGCATTGCGCTTCCGATAATAATGAAGATAGCCCTTTCGGGCATTGCCGCTTCCGCATAATAATAGAGATAGCCCTTCGGCATTGCCGCTTCCGCATAATAATAAGGATAGCCCTTTCGGCATTGCCGCTTCCGCATAATAATAAAGATGGTTTCCCGGCATAATAGTAATAATAAAATTTCACACCCCTTCGAGTGGTTTTAAAAATCGCTTTAATAAAATACCGCACTCCCCCGGAGTGGTTTTTGAAAGTTTAAATAATAAAATATCACACTCCCTTCGAGTGGTTTGAAAATTAATTTAAAAAAAATCGTTCAATAGTTAGGACAATAGCCCAAAAATTTCCTTCAATTGTGGTACAAAATAAATCAAGTAAAACGATAGGCGGGAACCGGAATGGTGGGCCCGCCCGGGCCAATGGAGGTGGCGTACATGGGACATGCCTAGCGAACCTCATAATATCATTAATAATTGGTTTGGGAGTAGTCGGATTGGATTCGGACAAGTTTTAGACATTTACGGCCAAACTAGTCAATTGTGACCTATTTGGTTCAATTCCATCAATGAAAACGCTCCAACTTTAGGTGTGAATCCCGGGAGATAGGATTGACCCAAAGGGTCGAAACCGAAGCCAAGACACCTAGATCATGCCATGAAAAGGAAATAGAAGGCTTTACATACCTTATTCGCGTCTTACGCTCGTCCGAGCTCCACCCCCGTTTCGTCCGTAATCCGCAAATGGTCACCTTTACCGCTTACTATTCATGAGAGTTAGCATTTCAATCTTGGTTTTATTTGGCTACCGAAATTTCAAGAAAGACTTCCCCTATAAATACAACACCCCCCGAGATTCAACTCGGCTCAAAACAACCAACAACAACCCAACAACAACATCAATAATATTAACAATCACAACATAACACAACTAATCAACTTTCCGACCTAATGCAATAGTTTCAATTCCAACTTCACACTTCCAATTTCATGTCAACGTTCTCATATTTATTTACTAATTCAAGACCATTCAAATACATTTCAACACATTCCTCAAAATATACAAGTTTTCCATAAAACCATAATTCATCCCAACTTTCCACAATTGCATCAAAATTACAAAATTGCATTGACATCTTCCGAATTCATTCACAACAACATAAATTCACACCTTAGACCATTACTTCCACAATTATATAAAAACCACATAAAGTCATATAATTTCCCATAACGACATACATGCCAACTTCAACACCAACTCGAATCGCTAAGCCTTTATTTACGTCACAAGGGTCACAACAACACAATTAACGAACTAAATAAAATCAAATTCACTCTTTTTCCTACCACTTGGCTCACGGCCAAACACACCCTTCCCACACACACACGCCATGCATCCACACGTCACACTTCCATAATCCCCATTCAATTTTAATCATCATAACATATAAATTCATTCCATAACATAAAACATAAGAATCTTACCTTTTTCTTAAAATTTCAACTTTCCGCAAACGGAGTTCTTCCTCCAACCCAATTATACTACGCCGAAGAGCACCTCAAACTTGTTAAGAATTCACAAAGGACAAGATTTTTGGATCAAGGATGGAGGCTCCAAAATTTTTTCTTCTTTCTTTCTCCTTTTTTTCTCTCTATGGCCGAAGGCCTTTCTTTCTTTTTTTCTTGATTTTTCTTTCAACTTCTTGAAGTTTCATGCACCTTGACTTGCTTATATAATTTTAGCACATGGATAATTAATTAAATTCCCATGGGCTTGGCCATGGGTTGACGGCCACACCCTCCAAATTGGGCCTTTATTTCTCTTTTTTTTTTCTTTGAGCCCAATTGGTTATAAGCCTCGTTTTGTAATTCCCGAAACTAATTTCCAAAATTCCAAACTTGCCCTTGGCCTTCCACCGTACTTCCACACCAATATTTTTCATGAGCAACACACACATACATTAATTCAAATCAACACTTGACCTTATTCCTTATAAATCAAGGTTATTTCCAAATTTTCAAATACGCAAAAATGCCGGATGTAACATACATTTTGTGCATTTATATCGTAAAATGTTATTTCCTTGGTCGAAATATTACTCCCTCTTTCTCAATTTATATAGAAGGGTTCGGGGCCAAAATAATTATTTTTACTATAAATTTGGGTATGAATTTTTAAAATAAAATTTACATACTTAAAAGCTACTTGAAAAATACTACAAGTCAACATAACTAATGATTCGCAATATGTAAATATAATTTGAGAAAATTGTTTGACTTGTGAAACAGTAATATCTTCACATGAAATGAGATGAAGAAGTATTTTGGATGAAATGCGCGGATTAATGCCTATACCTCTATTTTACTTATCTATGTCATTTTTTTTTTTTTTTTGTATTTTCCATTACTGTTCTTCCAAAATCTGTAATTTTTGTATTTGTAAAAGAAATATTTTTTACAACCGCGCGAAGCGCGGGCCTGTGCACTAGTGTTTTAATAACTTTGTAGGTCCTCACACATTTTGGTGAATTTTTTGAACTTTAAGAACCTTTTTTCATACCACTAAAAGTGATGATGTCATAAAAAATATGATAGTTGGCCCACAAAAAATACTCATACATATTTGAGTTTTTTCTTCTATATGAAAATATTATTAAAATTATTTCAAATTATATTTTTCCTTAAAAGTTTATTATAGAGAGGTAAAGAAATTATCCAAAGATTCAATTTATATCTTAATATAGACTTAATTATCGAATTAAAATTTTGTTCTTGTAATATTATTTATTATTTATTGATGTTATTCACCATTTATCATTTGCTATTCTAGATTTTTATTCATCCGATTAAACATAAATTTTATTTTCATTTAATTTTCTCCTGTAATTTTATGTCGTACGTGTCTGCAAACAAAAGTAATTAAAAAAAAATTCACTTAGGATATGATTAAGTTGTAAATTAAAGAATAAACACACATAATTTATCTCATTGTTAAATAGTTAAAAATGAATTCCATCTCAAACGAAAGTGAATTTCGAAGTACGGTTTAATTAATCCAATTTTACATGCTCACACTTTTAACATAAAATTTACTTAATACATTACTATATTAAAAGAGGAAATATAAAACATTATTTTCATTTGTATTCTGAAGCTTTGAAAAAACGGTTGAAAGAAAATACAATTTGATCTTCAAACAGTAATAATACTAAAATAATTATAAAAGAATAAACACAAATAATTTATCTAATTTTTAAATAGTTAGAAAAGAATTCCGTCTCAAACGAAAGTGAATCCTGAAGTACGGTTTAATTAATCTAATTTACGTGCACACACTTTTCACATAAGATTTACCTAATAAATTACTATATTAAAAGAGAATATATATATATATATATATATATATATATATATATATATATATATATATATATATATATATATATATATATATATCTATATATTTTGAAAATCTTTGAAAAAATGGTAGAAAGAAAATACAATTTGATCTCCAAACACTAATAATACTAAACAAATACAAAAGTATATTTTCACTTTTTTTAATACTAAAATATTTTGCGAAGAATGGGATAGTCAATATTTTATATAGTTTAGGTTAAAATAGATAAGTTCAACATGAAAAAGTTATTACAATGTAGATTCTATAAAAAGATTCATTAAATTAAATTAAGAAAAATGAAAAAATGTTATCTTTTAACATGCATCTTTTGGAAGGAAAAAGAAAGCTTAGAATAAGAACAATTTCATTTAATTGATTGTTCAGTATTTTTTTTTTTTTGAATAATTTAATTTGAAAGAACATCTACAAAGTTTTTTTTTTTTTTTTTTTGTATTGATTTCATCGTACAATAATATTGTAGCTTTAAATATTTTTTTTACATTTATTGGATACTGTAATTGTTTTTTCAAAAATAAGTTAGCTAATACGAGTTCAATTCAGAGAAATAGATGAAACTAATTTAACATATGAAAAGCTCAATTTGGATAATCGGAGACTATAATCTAAAAAAGTTTCAGTAAAACAGAAATTAAAATAGCTTTCATTTGTTTGACTTTTTTAAACTCTAATATCATGTGGATCTAGCTTTCAATAGCGTAGAACACATTATGAGAGATGTTGAAGGGGGATGGTTGCTCTGTTATGTGCATGCTAATGGGGCAAGTATGTTTTTCATTGTGGTTCTGGTTCACCTTCATAGATAAACTAAGAAAAATATTTGCCTTTAACTTTCAGATACCTTTTTCTACTTTAGAATTCTTTTAGAAAGTGCCAAACTGATATTACAAAAACAAAAGAATAAGAGCAGAAAAAAATGAAAAGAATATCTACAAATTTAATTACTTAATTAAGTAATAATTTTTAACATCGATCAGCCCAGGCCAAATGACACTAGTCTTATATATGTCTACTAACAACTTAGTAGGCGTTTAATGGTCATGCGATTTGGAATCATGATTTTATATTTTGATTTTAAATCAGCATTTGTTTATGAAATTTGCACAAAAATTCAACTTCAACTTCATTCAAATGCCAAATTTTCCAAAAAGTAGAATTTGAGACTCCAAATCATGATTTCAAACTTTTTAAAAGTAAAACTTGACTCATAAGTTTATATTTTGTAAAAAAAGACCTGTCATTTTAAATTTGCAAAAAAAAAAAAAAAAAAAAAAAAAAGGACTCATGCTCTACGTGAAATAATTGTCCATAGCATGTGAAACAGTTATATTAAAGAATAGCTAGTTGCTACTATTGTTGATTCTTTGGACTAATGAATCTTTATGAAATTATATGTATTTGAAAGTTTGTAATTGCAAGCATTTATACATAAAAGGAACATGAAAATATGCGATTTATTAATGTGGAAAAAAAATATCGTGAAAAGCAACGGATGCCCATTCAGCTCAAGAATCAAAATAACATTTCGTCTGCACGCATATTCTGCAGGTAAAAGTTGGAAAGACATTAGGGGACAAAAAATGATAAAAGGAAATAAAAGGAGAAAACAAAGAAAAGATGGAGAACTGTATTGTTCATATTTAACCTTTTACATACACAGAGACATAATCATGGAAAAGGAAAAGGAAAAGGAGATGAGGAATCAATCTCGAGACAATTTCGAGATTGGCAATGTAACTCCTAGTTTACTTTTCCCTTTATTATTATTAGGCCAAATCTATCGGCAGCCTGATGTAGTCGTTCAGATTTTTCATTTAGACATCTAAAATGAGAGATTTTTCTATTGACCACTTACACTATCCAAAATTTGTTCCAATTAGATATTTTTCACTGAATCATTCAAATTTACAAAGTGTGTGCAATACAATTGCTGTTGACGTGGCAAATGACCAATAAAATGAGGACATGTGTCTTTTTTAGTTAAAAAAAACTATTTAATAATAAAATAAAAGTGATACTTTAAAAAAAAATTGATTTACACCCAATCAGAAAAGGACACATTGAAAATTCTGAAATGAATAGTTGTTCTTGGTGTTCTTCACCATCTTCATGTGTGTTTTTGTTCCAGCCATGATTTTAATCCAAATTTTCAAGAAAAACTCCTCCAAATTTGTTAAATTTCAGCTAAAGATTCCCCACGAAAACCCAAAGATGACCCTAACATTAATTTCTCAAAATTTTCATCAAATCAATTAACCCATTTTAATCTTTTAAGCTTTCTAAAGACTCCATTAATGACACAACTATAGTCACCACCTCCTCCTTCAATTTCTGTCACAACAACCACGACCATATATTCCGAGAGAGTTTCTCACTAACTTGAATAGTAATAAAACCCGATTTGATTTTCTGCATCGAATTATGAACCAATCTTCTTGGTGGGGGCTCGTTCCTCACGCAATGGGAGAGAACTTATGTGCAACGATGAAATCTGAAATAAGCTCTTGATGATCATAGATGAGTTTGGGTGTAATTTTTTTTTTTTTTAAATCTTTTTGGGAATATTATTTTTCTTTTGTTTATTAAATAGATTTATCCAAAAAAGAATCATCTTTCTTGTCCGGTAAACGCTTAGGGAGAGAGATGGTGGTGTCGGTTTTCATTTTTTCCAGTTAACAAGATAGCAATGGTGGAAGGTTTGTTAAATGGAGAAGAAAGAGAAAAAGAATAAAGAAGAAGAAGGAAATAAAAAGAATTAAAAAAAAAATCTGATTATTTAGGCTCTTCACACACCAGTTTGGTGTGGAAATCACGCAAGTTGCCAAGTTAGCGAAAAGTGTCTAAATGGCACAGTCGGTCCCTACCTCAGTCGTCTAAATGAAACAAGGTTTAGTTGAGGTGTTCAAGTGAAAAATCTTGAGGACCACAGGGAGCTGTCGATTGGTTTGGTCTTATTATTATTGATAGTATTAGTATTACTTTTCCCTCTATTCCAATTTATATGATACACTTTCTTTTTTATCCTATTCAAAAAAGAATGATACATTTCTATATTTAGAAATAATTAACTTAAAACTTCATCTTTTACCATTAATGAAATGATTTACAGCCACACAATTATCTATGGCTTGTTTTGAACCACAAATTTCAAAAATCTTTCTTTCTTTCTTTCTTTCTTTCTTTCTTTTTGTCTTTCTTTACCTCGGTGCATAGTCAACCTCAGGGGCGGATCCACCCTTTAGGGTGGGGGTGGCATGGCACCCCCTAGATTAATAATATTTTTATATACTTATATTGTAATTTGCTTAAATTAGGTTAAATATTTGATCCTGTCACCCCCAGTCTTAAATTAGACAAAGGTGCCACGACTGATAGACACAAGTTTGAATCTATCTTGAACATTCTTCGACTCCCGTTTTTCTTTGTGCTTTTTACTTCCTTTGTACCAGTAATTCTCTTTTCAGCTCTCCCAATTTTCCATTTATTTTTTTATTATTTACATTGCCTTTCCTCTTTTCTATTATTTTATCTGTGATCTCTAGCGAGAACACACAAATAGAAACTTCAAAATCCCTTAAATTAAACATTTTTCTTAATCTCAAATCTGTGAACATTTAAATCAAAAAATTTGGGTCTCAATGGGAATTTTGGATTGAGATCAAAATTTAATTTTTTTTTTATAATTTCTTTTGTTTATTACTCCCTCCGTTCATGTTTACTTGTCTATATTTGACTTGGGACACTCTTAATAAGCAATAAATAAAATGAGAAATGAATTGGAGTACTTAATAATAAGGGTAAAATAGGTATAAAATGGTAAATTATGCCTTAGTTTTTCAAACTATATAACTTACAAGTAAAAGTGGACATATATTTTTAGTATAATAGACAAATAAAAATGGATGGAGGGAGTGTATTAAAAAATTTATGCTATTCTATGATTGTTAAATTCAATTTAAATTACTTTACTACTTAAATTGTGATGGAAATTTATCTAGAAGTTAATCGCTTAGAAAAAACATGAAATTTATGATTTATTTTTGAGAACTTGTAGTTTATCTAATTTTACATTTACGTATGGGCTGTATTTACTTATTGAAGAGTTTTTCTATTATTTTTCTTATTTTGATTGGTGTAATTTCTTTATTGAAGATGTTGTTTTACTTGTGCAAATTCGTTTTTTAATATACATAAGAGATGCAAGTCCCTTGGTGAAAATGTTGATATTACTTCTGTTGTTAATGGGTGTTAATGAATGTGATTCTTTGTTTAAGATGCTAATTATGTTCGTTTCTTGATTTTTGAGATGTAATTTCATAATTGCAAATAAAAAAAATCTATTAAGTTGACCCGAATAAACTAAAAAGAGATGGACCCGACTCAAATACACGTTCCTAACAAGATGTACATTGAAGAAAATTATGGCAACCGCCATCTTTAAATCCTAGATCCGCCTCTGGTCAACCTATATACATAAATTGATACGGAGGGAGTATTAATTTTAATAGTAGTAACTAGTAAGGAGTGATTTTCTTCTTCTCAGGTTTAACTTATATTGTCAAAACCAAAAAGGTACTAGTATTCGACTATTTATAAATTTAAACTACGTTTTTATGTTGACAGTATAATTTCTTTATCAATGAATTATCTATAACTCGATCTTAAATTACTTCATTTACTTTAGTTAAGATCGCTTTATCAAATTGCATAGTTTCTACATATTGATTAGAAGATATTATTTATAGACTATCCTAGTCAGCAAGTTTGATAAAATAAGTGAGGTGGTTAGTTGCAGTCACGTGGGTAGCATTAGGATATAAATGCTACTAAGCCACTCCACAGATTAGTTGACATCATTATGCTACTGATTATAGCCTGTTTGGCCAAGTTTTTAAGATGTTAAAAATGTTTATTTTAGAATATTGAGGCGTTTAGCTCTTTAGAGGATAGATAAGTGCTTTTGCGTCGTAACGAAAACTAAAAAAGTAATTCTTCCCCCGAGACGCTTTTGAAATCTTGACCAAGCCACAAATTAGTGCAAAATCTTGGCAAAAGTGCTCTTCAATTGATTAGCCAAACACAAACGACTACTCTCCAAAAGTAATTTTTTCAAAAAACTCTTTTGATAAAAATAAAATAAAAATTGAAATAAACAGATTTCAGAAGCCTGTTCAAACAAAGTCCTATACAAATTAATTAATACAAAATACGAGGTAGTCCCCTTTCCTTTATTCCTCTCTCATAAATATCTTCTCGATCATTCTTAGCTCAAGAGCAATATACAAATTCTAATTATAGAGTTGGACTCGTGGAGTTATGGGTAATCCGAATAATGTATTTTGTTTTAAATTTGACCATGTGGGTTTGGGATTGACTTTGATATAATCGCATATTAAATTATGGAATTCAGTTCAATAACACTATTTGACTCAATTAGGTATTCTTTTGGGTAGAGTTGAGTCATTTGGAAGAGTCCAAACGCGGAAAGATGATTTTTGAAGGTTGAAACTTGGATCGAAGTAAATTATGACTTTGACCTCAATAGAGAAATTTTCCCATACTAGTAGGATTCTATGTATGTCAGATGTGTGTGGGTAACTTATATATATGAAGTGAAGAACATATATATATATGCCGGTAACAAGTTGATATATAAATTGGCATACTTGATTGATAATTGTTGAGCATTACTTGCCATACTTGTGTTCTAATTATTTGTGCGTATCATATATGACTTGTTGATAATTTAATCCTATATATGAACATGCTAGAAATGTATCACAGATTTATCGGAAAAGGGCCAAATATACCCTGTACCGTTGGAAAAGGTCCAAATATATTGCTCATTATATTTTGGATTTAAATATACCCCTGCCGTTATATTATTTGTTCAAATACACCCCTCCTCCGTTAAAGTTGTCCAAGTTGGACATCCAATCCTACGTGACACTAATATTTGATGAGGTGAATGCCACGTGGAATGTCACCTGACCACCCCTAATTCAATTTACCCCTCCCCTCTATTTATTCTTCCAACACTAAAATTTACTTCCCCTCCACCACCATTACCGCCACCGTGACCACCTCTGTTTATTTATCTAATTCGAAAGATGAAACTTTTAAGCCTAGTAATATTTATTTACTTCCTATTGTGAATAGCTTAGCTAAACATTGTGAACTGTTTTTGAAGCAAATTATCCGATTTAGGTTAAGCACCACGTTTAAGAAATTTTATCAAGATATAGGAAAGGATAGAAGGGGGAACATCAGCTGGCCAGTGAAGGCCCGACGATGATATTGGAGCAGGGGAAATGGAGCCAAGAAAAAAAAAAGGAAATGAAAAAACGGAAGTTCTGAGCATCAATGTTTTTTTTTATTCTGCTTACATTCAGTGGAGGATGGATGCAACCTTATGTATTGGATGCAATTAAATGTAATAACTTTTTGATACTATTAAATTCTAAATTCAAATTCTTCAAAGTTTGTGTTAGCGCTGAAACAATAAAAACACAGTAATTAACGAGGTTCGGATCGATGTGATCCTAGTCCACGGAGGACGGCCGACACTTTTACTAATATTAAAGGAGAAAGTAAGTTACAAGATTGAATACTCTTAGGTTCTATGTTCTATCCTTAATAAATTCTAGCTAGCATGTATTTATACTACTAGGTCTAATCCTTTCCTAGAAAGGATCTAAATCCCAATCACACTCGCAAACCAAC
>NC_081347.1:57184101-57206823 GCF_029784015.1 Lycium ferocissimum
AGTATATGATGGCACCCTGCGAAACAATCCACGAACGACTGCAATTAGTGTTTAGCGTAGTTGTCAATGAGGATGTGGATGTTTGGAAGGGGAAAGTTATCCTTCGGACTGGCTCGGTTGAGATCCCGATAGTCCACACAAATTCAGATTTTTCCGTCCTTCTTGGGCACTGGCACTATGTTAGCCAGCCAAGTGGGGTAGGATGTCACCTCCATCATTCCAGATTTAATCTATTTCTCCACTTCGTCCTTGATTCGAATACTCATGTCCGATTTAAATGTCCGGATCTTTTGTTTAATCGGCGCGAAGCCTTCTTTAATGGGTAATATGTGGGCAACTATTTCAGTGCTCAATCATGGCATATCAGTGTATGACCAGGCGAAGACGTCCATATATTCCTTTAGCAGAGCTATGAGTTCTTCTCTTCACGACACTTCCAAATGTGAGTTGATTCGTGTTTCCTTGATGTTTTCTCTATCACCAAGGTTGATTACCTCGGTTTCATCCATGTTAGGTTTTTCCTTGCCTTCCAACTCTTCCAATCCTTCTATCAGCCCTCTGGCATCATTGTTTCCTCGTCGTATTCCTCGTACTCGTCATTTTCCTTGTTTATTTTACGACAAGTCATGACATTTTCAGTTGTTTTATTATGGTTATTACTGAAAAAGCTAGGCAAAGTAAATTTAGGCTTTATTACTGTTCATTATGCAGGTTTCATAGCGAGAATATTGTTGTTATAAAAGAAAAATAATGATTTTGGGCGAATTGAGGCTTCTCATTAACTTTAAAAAATAACTAATTATAAACAGCGATCTTGATCCGGAACAACATCGGACCATTCTCATTTTAAAATATCACGAGGTAAATTTTGAAAAGGGCGATTAGTCAGGCCTTGACCGATATTGTCGTATTTAGTAAAAGCTTTTCTTAAGAAAGCCTATCTCTCTACGGAGGAGCCAAGAGAGGATTGGATGTCCAATTGTCCAGCGCTCCACCAGCCTCAGACTGCGTATGGTTGGCATATCTTGGAACTCTTCTATGATCGTGCAACATTCTTCTTCTTGAAACAGCAATCCCAGACCCTCGTTAGCTTCATCGTCCTTCTTCAAGGGCACTTTCTTAAGAAACGACTAGTACAGCTCTGGGATAAGCTGAGGTAAATTCCTCGTCCTTTGTTTCCTTTAGATGACTTTCGTGAGCTCATCCTCGCTAGGGACATAACCAAGGACAAAATGATAGTTTTCCTTTGGGATTGGCATAGCTTCAATTATGCCTCTTAAATCTTTTCCCAAACCTTTTCCTATCTGAAAACCACTTCTCAGCATCGTGGAGGCAATCATTTTGTATACTGAAGGCATTGGTTGGTTATCTTTCTCTTCATTGTGGGTAGCCTTGATATATTCCACCACGTGGAAATTAGACCTGTTGGGATTTCCTTTAATTACTGGTATGACGTTGTAAAGGTATTTCTGGATATCCTTTTCGGCTACGAATACAACCTCTTGCCCCTGCCACTCAAATTTCATCGTCTAGTGCAATGTTGATGGTACAGCCCCAGCAGCATGTATCCACGGTCTTCCTAAAAGTAGGTTGTAGTTGGAAGTGAATGCCATCACTTGAAACTCTACTGTAAAGGAAGCTAGTCCTATCTGGATATGCGGGTCAGTTTCCCATAATGAGTCACTCTAGGATCCATCAAACACCCTGACGTTGGTCCTGCTCGGGCGGATTTTACCAATGTCATACCCCAGTTGTGTTACGGTGGTCAATGGGCACACATTGAGTTTTTCTCCTTTATCCACAAGTACTCCCTCTATTACTTTATCTCGACATTCCAGAGTGATGTAGAGAGCTTGGTTGTGGGCTTCTCTTTCGGCCGTCAATTCCTCCTTGGAAAAACAGATCTTGTGCTCTCCAATAACATGGGCGACTAGCCCGGTCAAGTCCTCACTACTCGTGCCTGCCGGCACGTGTGCATCATCCAATACCTTTATGAGGGCTTACCTATGAGGTGGGAAACTAACCAGTAGGGCTAGTACTGTATCTGTGCCAGCGTCTTCTTGAGATGTTCAACGATTGAATAATCTTTTGGTTGTATACGCCGCCAGAAGTCTTCGGCCTCTCCCTCAGTTTTCGCTCTTTTTAGGGCGCTCTCCTTTCTTATCGAGTTTTGAGCCAATTCTTCAGGGGTATAGCATCTCCCTGAACGGGTCATGCCTTAGGCTATGACCGCCTGGACAATGGCGGTTTCCTTGGGCGCGAACACTGCCTGTTGTACCGCCCGCTCTTTTATTAGTGTCGGGACTAAGGTTTTGAACAAAGCTTTAGGCACCTTTGGCGTTAGGGGCAAAACCTCTGGACGCTCCTGGAGTGTGAGGTGTTGACACCTAATTTTCACCTCATAAGACGCGTATTTTAATTTTCAAAATTCCCGAGTCAAAGACGGAGCAAGGATGCACCCTCAAAAATTAAAATTTCAAAATTCCGTGAAAAATGCAAAAATTGACATTTAATTATTATTCTGTAAAAATTGACAATTGCAAAAAAATTACGAGTTATTTAATTTCATAAATATAATTCAAAAAGGAAATACATATCTCGCTCCGTTTAACTTGGGAAAATTGTTAATTAAGACTGTGAATTACGGCTCATTTTGATCGCATTTTTCACATTTTTAAATTATTCTCCGGAGTATATCAATATTGGGCTCGTTTTGAAGCTCGTATTTTAAAAGGACGTATTATAATTTTTATTTCGTCAAAATATTATTTTACCAGGGCGTTTTAAGCTAATTAACTTAAACTATATGTTATATGTTTTAAAAGTTGTGTTATATTTTATAAAGGGAGGGAGTAAATAATATACTTATACCCCCTCCCCCGCTCCTCTTTTAATTTCACGCGTCATTTACTATTATCCTAACTTCATCTCTCTCTTTGAGAGAAAATCGTGGCGGCTAGGGTTTATTTTTATTGCCACCACGGTGCCATCACTTCCAGCGTTGCCCTGAGATCTTTGGGGAGGAACAGCCGCGTCATTAGGAACCCTTATCCATCTTGTGCTATCACACCAAGATACCAAAATGACGATTAGGGTGGTTATCCCTCAAGGATCCTCATCATTGAGGACAGGTGTTGTCCTTTTTTCCAACGTTTTGATTTGTACAACGTTGGTACGGTTTATTTTTGGATTTTTTTTTTGTTTGTACTATTTTGATCCTTGATGTTGTACAATTTGCGAAGATCTAGGGATTTTAGTACGATGTGCTGTATTTATTTTGTCATTACTTGTTTGAATTTGATTTTTGTGATGAGGTTGGGAATTTATGGGGGAAATTTTGTTAGGGAAATTGAGAATCGTCCATTTCTATCCCTAAATTGATTTTGCATGCTATAAATAGAAAGAGGTTATGATATTTTGAGGGGCGGATTTTTCGATTTTAACTCATACCACTCGACTGCTAGGGTTTTGAGTTCTTCATTATAATTTGCCTAAAACTCTACTACTTATATACCTACATTACCAAATTTATAGATATACTACAATATACTACTATAATATAGAAAATATTACTCGAAAATAATATATTATATTCCGAAAATCAAGAAGAAAAGGCTTTGCAAAAGGTTTTTAAGTGATTGTTGTTGAAGAACGTTGATTCAATCTCTCCATTTGATCTCTAGGTTGCCCTACAAAAAGGTAATACTACTATTCTAGTTTACTTTACTCTATTTCTAGCCTATATTGTTATTTGTGTTGTTTGAATCATGTTGTGCTATTTTAGCTTTTGAAACTGTTTAGGTGTGTAAAATAAGATAATGGAGTTGTTTGAATGTTTCTAGTGTTGTTTAATATAGTTTAGAACCAAAAATGGCTATTTGATTATGGAAGAGTTATTTGAAACCTCTGCTTACTGTTCTACTGGTTTTTTTCAGACTATGAAAGCTTGGACTTGTAGATTCTGAGTTGTAGTATGGTTAGGAGTGATGACATGATGTTGTTTGAAGGATTTTTTGCTTTGGAAATAGCTTTAGATAGGTGACAGGTCTATTTAGTGTTGAGTTTATAGTTTCATTTGTTTTTCCTCTTTGTTTTGTATCTGGAATTGATTCTATACCTTAAGGTAGTTGTTAGTTTGTTCTCTTGATGTGGATTAAGGTGTTTGATGTCTTGACATGGTCCTAAGATGAATGAGGGGTCTGTTTTAGTTTGATGATTATGCCCATCATTTTCTTGTTGTCAAGTTGCTAGAAATCTAATACAAGATAGGGTAAATGACCTCTAATTTGACTTATAGACTATGTACCCTCGTTTATGTGAAAAAATGATGTCAAAACCTTAAGTCACTAATTAGAAGTTAGCTTGAAAACCTGAAACTTTGGAAATCTGTTACATGTTCATTTTTGTTATTTGAAATAGAAAACTAAGTAGCTTGTTGACCTTATCAACTTGACTGAGCAAGATGGAAAACTGATTTGGAATGTAGTTTGTAAGGGTTTTGAAATCACAAAATTGCTAGTGTAAGGCTGGTTAAAACCTATTTGGCTAAAATGAATTACTAATCAGCTCTTATAGGCTTATGTTTATTTGAAGTTTTGAGAGTTGAAGATGTAAAATAAGTTGGAAAGTCCTTTTATTTTGACATTTACTCTGTTTTGAAGACCCCTTAAGGCAGATAAGTTTGAATAAATGAATCCAGTTTGAAGAAATAATCAAAAAGGTCTAAGTTAGTGTTATATTTGTTGTGAAATTTCAGAATTTATAAAAGTTGATTTCATTTTCCTTTGTACATCTCAAGTGTGTAACGTGTAACCTGCTTCCTTTTTACAGCCAGGTTCTTACACAGATCATTTAGCTAACTATTTGCCTCAAAAAATAGCTTGCCTTACTTGAATTTGCACAACTAGGGGTAGCTCTAAAACAGGAAGAACCTTATAAAGTCTTAGTTTAATCTCTCTTCACTTATGAATAGTCTAGAATGGGGACCTAATCATTTTGTCATTACATAACTTGCTATATGCTCATTCCAGCACCTTAAAATAGGATCATCTACCCTATGTGGGTTCTTATCTTTTTGAATTCTTGGTAGACTGATACATTCTGTGGAAAATTTTGAGATAGATGACTTGATATGGAAAACTTGTTTGCAGTTTGCTTTCTTGACCATGCAGTGTTCATTTAAGTGTTATGTAAGATCATGATGGTCCATTTAGGATAAGAACTTGCCTCTAAGTGTTACTATTTACTCCAATTCATAGTTTGACACCTTCCCAGACTTATTATTTGAAAGCTGAGACTGTCATTAACCAAATATGGTCTTTAAGGATTAAAAGTTGTATAGATGAACATGTCTTTCATCTTGGAGTGATGAACTGTGGTTATGTGCTTCCTTGTAACTTGCAATTTATTTGTGTTCTTGAATCTGGATTTTTAAAACTAAATGGAGCTTGTTTTCTATGTCAAAACTATTTTCTGTGTGACCTTTTGCTAAAATGTTACAATGCAACTTAGAATAAGCTATTGAATTTGAGGTGTTGGATCCTATCCTGCTTGTCTATGTGTGCAAGGCTAGCTAAGTTACTTAAAAATGTGAAGAATAATCTTTCTTGAATTGGTTTAGTAAATTTTGAGCTTGTTTGGGTTGGATGCTTGTTTAAAATAAGGACTTAAAGAGTTGTAGGTTGTCTTGCTAATCTCTGAAGAGTTTTATTGTTTTGAACCCATTGTGTATTTGTTGATCTTGTTTCTGGGGACAGTTAGAAGGATAGGAAGTAGGAAATGTAAAGGACTTGTTTTTTTATTTTAAAACTGGAGTAAGAGGAGCTGGGAATTGACTAATGAAGTTATGGTTTGGTCTTGCTTATGAGTTCTAAATCACTATCTTGTGTCATGTTGGTCATTTTGGTTGTAGCATCTATATGGTTTGCCTTTTGGGACTTGTGTATCTATATTGGTTTTTTGATCATAGTCTTCAAGATTTTTTATTTGATGTGGTCATCTAAAGCTAAGTGAATAGAGTCTAAAACAAGATTGAAACTGTGTAAAAAGACTAAGTATGGTACTTGTTCTGTGATTCCCCACCCTTTGTTGTCCATATGAGAAATTTGTGATTATATCTTATGTTAGGTTGCCTCTATCGGCTTGATTCAAACTGAACTATGCATAATGTATTGCACCTAGGAATAATATCATGCTCCTTTTTTTAGTCTCACTTTAGATTCCCTGAACTGCTAGTGCCTCTGTTTAAAATTTTCTTTTGGCTATAAATGGTTCTGATTACTACATGTACCTACTTGATCTCTATTTTGTACCTTTGGCTCATCTGTGTGACTCTGGGAGTGAAACTGAATTAGACTATCATCTGAATATTTTACCAATGTCCCTATAAGACCTGATGTTGTTAGAGACACTTTTGTGATTTGCAATTGAACCTTTGCCTGGAAAAATTCTAAACCTGAACTTGTTTTGACCTTAACCAATGAAACTGGGGAATTTGGAATTACCAGAACCTACTGCTTGTATCATTTGAGCATTTTAATCATGTGATAGGTTGAAAAACTAGGTTG
The DNA here is from genome assembly GCF_029784015.1 of Lycium ferocissimum. Lineage (NCBI taxonomy): Eukaryota > Viridiplantae > Streptophyta > Magnoliopsida > Solanales > Solanaceae > Lycium > Lycium ferocissimum. The sequence goes on from NC_081347.1 coordinate 57,190,668, forward strand.
AAATGGATTCCTACACTTGTGATTGCTCTGTGATATCTTGTTTTGGTAATCAAAGATTAAAAAAAAAAAAAGCACTTGACATTAGTTCTAGGAATAGCTCTAAAAACACACTCCTGTCAACTTGATCCTCTTACCTTACTTTATTTGCTTGGATTTCTTGAAACTGGAAAATAGTTTGGTGTTCATACCCTTTGTGTTCATACCCTTTCCTTGCTTATTTCTTTGGCTTAATTGACACTCCCTTATTTCATGTCTTCACTATGCTATTGTTTCCCCCTATCATTTGGACTCTTATCTTGTTTTATGTATATGAAACCGTTGCTTGTAAGATTTCTTGATAGTAGCTTTGCCTTGTTTGTTTTGTAGATCTGAAATCTTGTCTAGATCATTTCCCATTTTAACATACTTAAGCTTATGTGCTGACTGTTTAGACTTAATTATACTTTGGATTTGACTCTTGACTTAGGATAAGAACTCATAAGACATTTTGATCCTAGTTAAACCCAAATTGAACTTGTTATGTGGTTGTTTGATATCACCTAGTTATTAAGGTTTGAATACCTAGTATATATTAGTGTATATGGAGGGTATGCTCTTTAAAGGGTTTTTCTCTCCATATGAGGTATATTAGGGGTACATCGTGTATATCGCAACTCTAACACTTAGAAAATTTTGGGAAAAATGGAATAGTATACCAGTGGTATATCATGTATACCACTCCTTGACACTTAGAAAATTTTCAAGAAAAGAAGGATCTGGGCTTGTTATTTGGGCCTGCCACCTGTGTTACCATACTTGGCTTACTATTACTATTACTTTGGGCTTATTCCATATCCGGGCCATTTTGGTTATTTGTCGTCATGGATTGTTAAGTGGGTTAGGCCCAATAAATTGTAATTCATTTTTTGCTTTTGTAATAATTATTGTAGTCTTAATTTTGCACTTAGTTTAATTCATGAATGTATACTAATATCATGTATATCCGTTTGTATCTTTGTCCATCCAAACCCGTTGGTAGGTCCCAACGGGGCCCACTAACGTATCTAGATCGAGTCAACCTTTCTCTTGGAGCGAAATGGAGCATTTGTTGGATTTAAGACGAATCCGATTGCATAAATACCTTCCTTTTGGGCTTGGTCGGCCCAATGTCCTTATCTCTTTATTTATGCATTTAAATTCTGTACTTGTATATTTGTTTATCAATTGGAACCCTTATAGGATTATCACGAATTTTAAAGTCGCCACAAAAAATGAATTTGCTACGAAATTTAAGACTAATTTTGAGGCATTAATGCAAACTTGGGACTGATTTGATTAGCAGGACTAAAACTGCCGATTTTTGTTAAATTAAGGACCAAATTGAACATTTATGAAACCTGTGGACTTATGACATATGGACTGATTCGGACTAATGTTCAGAACTTGTGGGACTAATCGTGACTATATAAACTTAGACTAGAAAAAATAAAACTTGACTACAACTTGACAAATATGGAATAAAATGGATTATATATGTAGAATACGATCAATATACGGACTATAATAGTATGCCTAAAACTATTTTTCCTAAAACTCTATTTTTCTATACTTAAAAAAATATAACTTTTTCAAAACTATTTTGGGTGGACTTACGTAGAGTCCTATTTAGGTTAAGAGCCTTCGGGTATTAGCCTAAGTGTTCTAGTCTGATACCCAAACGCCCAATTTTGAGCAAAATTTTACCACTTTCGTTTCTTGAAACGTGACATATCTCGCATGAATGACTAACTTCTTTGTTATGGAAATATAAGCCAAAATAATTTTTCACTATGAATAATTCATATCTACAAAGGCATACTATTAGAACCCGTAGGTCAATCAAATTTTACGGATCTTTAATATCAGGGTGCCTAACACCTTCCCCGGGGGATCACCAGAACCTTTAAACACATAAGCAGTAAACGCATAAGCAGTTTAAAGCAAATAAATTCACACTATATTGGAATCCTTGTGGTTAGAACCTTTAAGTTCCCAGCGGAGTCGCCATCTGTAATGGTTCGCTATTTACATGGGTGCATAAAAGCTATTACGAACTTGTTGGTGCTCTTTCGGACATTGTTTTAAAAGAGTCGCTACCTAACTTTTAGGAAATTAGGAAAATCAGTTTTGAAGGATTTATTCATATACAGTGAAAAGGCCTTCGTAATCCAAAGTTCTAGGTAAGGGTTCTGGTGATCCCCTAGGGAAGGTGTTAGGCACCCTAGTATTAAGGATCCGTACTATACGGTTGACCATCGAATTCCAATGTGTGATTATTTACATGAACAACTTATTTAGTGTTTAATTCCTGCATTTTTAAAAGATTGCCATTTATTGCATATCACTTGATTTGAAAAAATTTGAGTATATCCCCTTAAATATGGGTACTTTAGATTTGGATTTATTAATATCCGATAAGAAATATCCCCTTTTAGGTATAAGGGTAGTATGTATTAAAAGAAAACATTTTGATTTTTGTAATGTATACATGGGTAAATATATATCCTCTTTGTTCATGCTTAGTTCACACTTGGTCTCGGGTCAACTTTATAATACGTTAGAACGTCTTACTTAAAACCTTTATAATTACGGGTATATTTTTTACCGCTTTCAGTTTACAAAAGGGGTTATCAAGAATTTGGACACATGTATACATTGAAATTCATATTTGTTAAATTGGACTTAGAGCCAAAAACAATTTTTGTCCACAGAAAGAGTTTCAATTTTTTGGGCAAGGCCTAGATCCTTTATTTGAAAATCCAGTTGGGCTTTAACCCATTTGGCCATCTGTTTCTAAAAAATTACGTGGGCTCTGGCTCAAAAATACCTTATCTTTTGCTAGTTTAAAAATCCAGAAAATCCATGCTTGTTTCATTTGTTGAAAGAATTCGCTCAACTGGTTTCATCTCTTTTGAGTAAAAATCACGCCATTTTGACCTTATTCTTTATCTCCTTTGAAAACGTGGTTAATCTTTGTTTAAATTTAAAAATCAGTTCGGGGTTTCAAAAATCGCTTAAGGATCTAGAGTTAATCTAAATGGTGTATTCACCGTTTGCCTAAGATGTCTAGTTCCAACCATAATTATTTCCAATAATAATGTGAGTTTTTACAAATAAAAAATCCAATACAATATCAAACTGAAATAATATAAATGATGGAGGATGGATTAGACTAGGGGTGTACCAAACCGCCTAATTAACCATTTTCACCCATTGTTGGCCTTCATGTCATTTTCACCCATGATTAGGCCTTCGATGTATATTAGCTTCCGTTTTTCTTTTCTCGGACTCAATAAATCTTTTGAAAGAATTTTCCTATTGGGCCAAATAGGGTGGCTGGGCCTCGGACCGAGTGGCCATGCAGTGAGAAAGAGGAAAAGAGGGACCCGGTTAGTTTATATTTACTGAACTTATCATACGTATAAATATATACATACACATGCATCGAATTCATTCACAAGTAGCATCACCAAAGTATTTGTACATAGATTCTATTGAGCCTTATTGGTAGAGATTTAGACAGCCCAGGGTGGTTATCACCATCCTTATTCCCAATGTCGCACAAGATCAAAAAAGGTTTCTTGAACCTTAGGCATGGCAGGCATCGGGGGAAGGCTAAACCAAAACCCCAAACTTACTTTAATACCTCAACCATATACAACAACACACATAAAAGAATGATAGAGCAGCATTCACTTAACAGTTTCATGACATAGATAAATATGTAGTACCTTAAGGTGAAGAACAACAATTACAGTTGAAACACACAAGCATGGGGTGGACAAACCAAAATTGAGGCACATAGATGTGGTATGAGACAGAAGCATCGAAACACATAGTCATGATACAAGTACACTCAAATGTAAGCAAGAGCATGGTATCTTAGTCTAGGAAGTTTCATACAGGATGTACAATATTCAAAGGGAGAAGCCACTACTTTGAATATACATGTTATATACAAAGCAGGATACAAGTAAGTCCAAGTATATGCAGATGATGTAAGGTTGTGTAAATGTGCAGGAAAAAGAGGCAATTACAATTTAGGCATTCAACATAATATAAGCAGGATGAAGTACAGGAAAAAGTCAAGGTTTTTCTGAGTCTAAATGGTCAGAATCAGGGCAAGGCATATTATCAAGAAAAACAGTTGTAGATGAGACAAGTAAGCATGACACAGACAAATATCAAACATAGGCAAATCTAGATTTTTCTAAGTTCACATGAACTCATGTAAGATGTGCAATATTCAGAGAAAAAAAGAAAACAACTACATTTGAACATACATGCCACAAGCAACAACAGAGTACAGGAAAACCTAGCTATATGCAGGTGATGCAGGATTGCTATTTAAATTCCAACTGATTCCATTATAATGAAAACAACATGGATCAAGATTATACATTGGTCACATGGAGAATACAAATTCAGAACGGATGAACAAAAGTGTAAAGAAAAGCAAGATATGTTCCTTAGCAGAATTCCTAAAGAAAAAAGCATTACATGATCTTTAAAGGACCAACTGTTCAATGTTCAGGTCCTAAGTCTCCTTCTTAAATCTTCCCATTCAACATCCAATTCAAAAACATCTATGCACTTAAGCTCTTCATTTAAACTCAACAAATCATTCATTAGGAAAATTAGGGTTCCAACTTTATGTTCTTGGATCCATATGATCACAGGGACCTTAGTGAGCATGCCTCCACAGGCCATGGGAGTGTCATGATGTCCTTTATGAGGAGGGAAGGTGTTATGAAACAAGCAATGTTTGGTTCTGTTTGGTTCTCCCTTGTCCCTCTCTCTAGGGCACCTTTTTAAAAGGCTCCTCCTTGGCTATGTGACTTTAGCTCATCCTTAGTCCCTTATGATCATAGGAACTCTATTATTTAGACTATTTATAACTAGGTGTCCAAACAAATGCAAACACAAATATTCATAGCAAACAAGATCATTTAAATACAGGTGGAGAATCATTTTTCACTATTAAGGCTTAGCAGCGTTCACACAGAGACACAGAATGAGTTAAAGCATTATTGCATAGTTCTATAGATCATTTTTAAAGTTCCATAGATCATTACATACTTACACAGACACTCAACAGGTCAAGTTATGCTGAAAAGCCCTTCCAACCAGTTCATAAGTGATGCATACAAGCTAAGTGATTAAATCATGATGGACCAGCATACAAATACAGTGGTTCTTAGAGATACAAGCAAACAGAACAGTCAAGTAGTGCTACTGAGCTATACTAACAAGTTACCAAAACTCAGATTAGAGATGCCAATAATTTAAACATTGACACAACAGGCAGGTTCTTATTTTTTTTTATGCCGGACTGGTCCATTTCAAGAAAAAATGACTTAAGGCATGCATCCAAATTCAATGGCCTAATCTACATTTTTTACAGACTTGGAACTTTGGATAATCATATGTTTAATGGAAGCTAATGCCACTTAAACAAAGAGAGAAGAAAGGGAAATCATACAAGCAAACAAACAGGAAAGCTGAATACTCAAACAAAACTTGCAATTTAACCAGAACTTCAAAGGGTCCTTGACATAACCAAATTCCTAGGAAAAAGCAGAATGTATGGACTTATGTGGATCCTAAGGGATGATAGGCTGATGCACAAACCAGCAGAAAACAAAGTAGATATTCATGTTGTCAAACAGGTCATACTACAGGTTTTTCAGGCTCAAACTCTCCTTGACTAGTAACTAAACAACTTCAACCATTTATAGCTTGGACCTTGAGCAGAATCATCCATATTATAAACAACACATATATCAATATTATAGGAGTCTAAATAGCCTTATCTCTTTCTTTACCTAGTTTCACTTCAATGTTGAGGAAGATCAATTTTATAAAGCAGTGTATCCACTTAAGCCATTATTAACAACTAATGATCTATTATTAGTCCATATTCTTCACTCTAACAGTCTCTCACTTAACTCAAACCCCACTTAACTCATTTCTAGTCATAGTTATACTCTTAATTGATGCCTAGTGCTACTCTGATAAACAACAAATTATTCAAATAGGACTAGATTCATGCATTATCCACTAATCAGGCTTAAATTATTAAGTTCGAAACCATGTACCACCATTCTAAGCGTTTAAGAGATTATACAGCCCTCAGCCCATAATAAAACAGTTGAGTAATACGAAACTACTACTACTGAATTAATCTTAACTACCACAGACATCTTAGCAACAAACATTCCCACATCAATAACCAAATAAAGAACTATAACTAAGCACAAATTAAAATAGAAGCAAAAAAAGAAAATAAAAGATAAAAATTTACCTTTTTGATGCACAACCGTGTACAAGAATGAATTTGGAGCCTTTAGTGCTTCCTTTCCTCGACTCAGCCACACACAAAAATAAAATAAAAATTTTTGAACTAGAACTTAACCCCTTTTAAAAAGTTAAGTATAAAATTTTACTAGTACAGCTCAGAATTTTAAGTTTAAAACTCAGATCTTAAGCTTTGCATATGGTTGAGTGTTCAAGACTTGTTAAATGGTGAGGATTGGGGTTCTATAAACTGTCAAAAACCCTAGAACAAAGATCTGGGACAAATGTTTTTTTTTTCTCAAAATTTAACCTGGAAAGTAAATCCTACGGCTTAAATCATCCTCCATGAGCAACGAACGGCTCGATCTGAGCCTTACCCTTCTCGATCTGGTCGATTCAAATATAACCAATGAGAATCGAGAAGGGTACGAGTGCGATACAACAAAGAAATACAGCAAATCGCATGTTTAATCTAAAATTAGAAGAAAAAGGGTAAAGAAAAAAGGGTTTCTCACCGTGTTTGGGGGGAGAAGACGAAAACGGAAGTGAAGCATTAAATGCTCCATGCTGATGGTTGTACGAGGATTGTGTGGTGCCTAGCACCTCTGCGTTCTTGCCATTTTTGGCTAGGAGAGAGAAAGAAAGTTGAGGCGGCGCCTAGGGTTTTTCATGAGAAGGGAAAGGAGAGAGAGAGGCGTGTTTGGTGTGGAAGACAAAATGAGAGTAAAGAAGGGTATTACCCTCCCTTAATGACGCGTACGTTTTTGGGCCGGGTCGGTCCAGTTGGGACTGGGCTCGGTCCAGTTTAAAAAGAAATGAAATGGAGCCTTTTTTGTACGTATACCGCACATGTATATTTATGTATATCAGATTTATATACGTACATAAAGGGTAAAATGGGTAAATCAAGTAAATGGATAGAACTAAAATATCGACTATTGGTCACATTATTATAACTAAAACATAATTAGCGTTTTAATTGATTTTAAAACACAACTAATTGCGTAGACAGACTTAGTTTGCAAATATGGCATTAATGTAAACAATTAAATAACTAAATCCAATTTGCAATAATGACCCTGTAATGATTAATTAACCTAATTAAGTACTAAACACAATATATTAATTTCAACAGATTATGCAGACACACAAAATTAGAGATTTAGGGGTAAAATGGTCAATTCTTTAATTACTCAAATTTCTTGGATTGACTTTTGACAATTTAAACAAATAAATAATTATTCAACAAAAATGTAACTATTTCATAAAAATGCCATAAATATACCAATTAATTCTTAAATAATTTATAGCATCACAAAAATTATTTATTAATTAAAGGGAGTAAGATATTGACCTAGACAAATTTATAAAATCATTTTGACCCTTTAAAATGCCTGATTCATTTTGTTTGTCATCCAAGGATTCTGAGTAATTAAATAAATTATGGGAGGTAAAAAATTAGGTGTCGGCATATTGAAATTGATAATTTGCCATGTAGTTGTTTCAAACTGTCTGCTGAATCATGGATTATAACCACCAGAGCCTCAAACCACATGACATATAACAAATACTTATTGACCAACATCAGAATTTACCATACTCTTTCCTAATCACACTACCTAATGGCTATAGGGTAAAAGTAACAGAAATTGGTGATGCATGCTTGAATTCAACATTAACTCTATACAAAGTGTTGTTTGTACCTAGTTTCAAGTTCAATTTAATTTATGTTCACTGTTTAACTCTGCAACTTAAAGGTGAAGTCAAATTCAATAGCACTTCTCGTATTATGCAGGGCCCTTCAATGAAGAGCCCTCTGGTGATTAGTAGAGCAAAGAATGGCTTGTACTTCCTCTGCTCAAAGTGCCAAAGTGTTCCTTCTTCATCAATCTAGCACTCAATTCATCCTCCATTTCAGTTGTAAATAATGTTCTTTCCAACAATAAGATAGTTTGTCATGATGTTGATGAAAAATCTGTTTTGAATAAGCAAGTTCTGCATCCACCTGCAATTTCACCTCTTGTAACTTTATTCATTCAAGCGATAAAAGAACTTGTCATGACATTGTTCCTTTTCCTGTTATGAATTCTCATTTCATTAATCTTGTTGCATCATGCATATCTCATGACAATAATGTGGATCACTTGTGGCATAATAGACTAGGACATGTGTCTTTTGTGAAAATGAAAGGTATCACCACCATACCTATTAGTTTCTCACCTAAAAAACCCATCTTGTGCAATGCTTGTACTATGTCAAGACAGACAATATTACCCTTTCCTTCTAAGTCAACAACTCCTTTATCAACCAAAATTTTTTACCACCTCCACATGGATTTGTGGGCCCATATCACATACCAACCCATGAAAACCACAAATACTTCATGACCATTGTAGATGATTTCAGTAGGTCCACATGGACTCAGTTATTGACTGCAAAGCAATATCCTAAAACTATAAACGCTTTTGTCTCTTTGATAGAAAACCAATCTAAGCTCACTGTCAATGCTATAAGAACTGATAATGTCCTAGAGTTTGTCAATAAATAAACCACAAATTACCTTCATGAAAAAAGGATCATTCACCAAAGAACCTGTCCATACACACCACAACAAAATGGTGTGGTGGAAAGAAAACATAAACATCTACTTGAAACTACAAAAGCATTGTTATACCAATCAAAACTGCCCATGAAATACTGGGGAGAATGTGTTTTGATTGCTACATACCTAATAAATAGACTGCCACCCACCACTATTCAAAACAAAGCACCCTTTGAACTACTGTACCAGAAACAACCAATCTATTCCCATCTCAGGTCATTTGGTTGTCTCTGTTTTCCCACCATAATTAAAACTCACAGAGACAAATTTGAGCCTAGGTCCACACCTCGCGTGTTCATTGGATATCCCTTCAACATAAAAGGCTACAAAGTCCTAGATCTAAACACCAAGAGGATTCATATCTCCACAGATGTGCTATTTCATGAAAATATTTTCCCCTTTGTTCTTTCTTTTCCTGATTCTACTTTCATATCTGTGCTAAAGAAGCTAAATCGTAATTCTTCTGTTTTGAAATCTTCTAATAATATTTTGAATAATGTTCACATGTTGGATGAAAGCACCACTAATAATGTTACACATACCTCTAGTAATGTCACTTCACCCACTAACTGCTCACCCGAGCTCCACCATGATGCACCAGATCCTCTACCATCTGAGCCATCCCTGTATCACCCACTAGTCCATCTGAACCTTCACCATCCTCCTTACCTAGACTACCTGAAAATAATAGTTCATCAAACCAGCTAACACATAGAAGAACCTCTAGAATCCACACCAGACCTGCCTATGTTAGTGAATATAATTACACCTTACCCAATTTGCAACCCGAGTCATCCCAATATGTTTCCCTTAATAGTTTTAGTCCTAAAAGTCGGCAACTAGTAAGAAACATACCTTATGATATTGAACCAAGCTCATATGAGGAAGAACTCCTAAGGCCTGCTTGGCAGTCAGCAATGACACTTGAATTCAAAGGTCTATATGCTAATGAAACTTGGGAATTAGTACATTTACCTGTAGGAAAAAGAACAATAGGGTGCAAATGGGTATATAAGATCAACCACAAGGCAGATGGCACATTAGAAAGGTTCAAAGCCAGGCTTATAATGAAGGGATACACACAACAAGCTAGCATTGATTATAATGAAACCTTCTCACCAGTTGTCAAAATGACCACTATCAGAACACTAATTAGCTTGGCAGTTAAGAAAGGATGGGAATTATACCAACTGGATGCCAGCAATGCATTTTGCATGGGGACCTCCATGAAGAAGTACATATGGAAAATCCACAAGGACTCAAGGTAGATGAGAAGGGGCTAGTCTATAAATTGAAGAAATCATTAAATGGATTAAAGCAAGCTAGTAGGCAATGGTATGAGAAATTGACTGAAGCATTGTGTTCAACGGGATACTCACACTCTACATTGACTATTCATTGTACTACAAGGAGCATGGACTAGATGTAGTTTTTGTTGCAATTTATGTTGATGATGTGATCTTAATTGGTACAGATTTTGGGGAAATTACAGCTTTGAAGTCTTTCTTGCATGATAAGTTCAAATTAAGGACCTGGGAAGACTTCATTACTTCTTGGGCCTGGAAATCCTCTACAAGGAAGATGGAGTATTAATAACTCAAAGGAAGTTTTCTACAAATTTGATCAAGGAGTTTGATTGTCTTGACTATACTGCAACTTCATCTCCACTAGATTCAGCAACCAAACTCAAGTCCAATTAGGGCATTGTCCTAGCTGATCTTGCATACTATAGACGACTGGTAGGAAAACTCAACTTTCTTACAAATACCAGACTGGACATTGCCTACAATGCATAACATCTTAGTCAATTTCTCCAATCACCTAGAGAACCTTACCTCAAAGCTGCTCTACATGTACTAAGGTATTTGAAGAATGATCCTGGCTTGGGGATTTATCTGTCTAAGAAACTAGACTACACTATCACTGTATATTGTGACTCAGATTGGGTGGCATGCCCTGATTCCAGGAGATCAGTGAGTGGTTATATCATGCTCATGGGAGGCAACCCTATCAGCTGGAAATCCAAAAGCAAACAACTATCTCATTGTCATCAGCAGAAGCAGAATATAGAGCAGTAACGAAAGTAGTTGGAGAGCTTGTCTGGCTAGAAAGATTACTGCATGAGCTCAATGAGACACCCCCATTGCCAATATCAGTTTTTTGTGATAGCCAAGCAACAGTTCACATTGCTAAGAACCATGTGTTTCATGAGAGAACCAAACACATAGAGGTGGACTACCATTTTGTTCGAGATAAACTACAGGAGGGGTTCATTGTTCTTCATCACATTTCTACTTTCGAGCAGCTTGCTGACATTTCACTAAGGCTCTCACTGGACCTCTGCACTCAACTATTTTAGGCAAGTTTTTAGGAAGTTTCTCCCCTCTAACTTGAGGGGGAATGTTAAGATTATTTCTGTAATGTATGAAGAGTCAATTACTTGGTTCAAGTTAGTTAGTTAGATGATTAGCTGTCATTAGTTAGATGCTTAGCTGTCATTAGCTCATTGTTAGAGTCGGTTAGTTTGTTAGTATTAGTGTAGATATTTTGCTTTGATTCCGTGTATGTATATAAACATGTAATGCAATGGAATCAATCAAGTTTTTCATTTCCCAAATCATCTCTCATTGTTTCATCTCACCTTCACTCTCTCTCACGAAGCAGTTACTAGTTTCATAGTTCAGTAACCTCCATTAATGGAGGTTTAGCTTGCTCAATATCAATTTCAACACCCCTAAGCCTAAGTAGCATAGATGAGAGTTCCATTAGTACATGGCACGTTGACATGAGGTTTCCAAAAAAATAAGAATACAGCAACAAAGTGAATGCCCAACCTTGAAATTACAATATTCTATCAATCCTGTCCAATGTAACCTTGATAATTAGAAGGGATTCCCAAGCAAATTCAGATATTGAATCAACAAATAAATGGAAATGTGTTTCTTCTTTCTTTTCTTTTTTTCTTTTCTTTTGTCAAATCATACCCTCTTGGATAAGATAGCAAGAATTGCTATAGCTACTCACCCCGTGCTACATATTTCTTTCTTTTATCGGTAACCCATGCTACAATTTTTTTTTTCTTTTTCTGTTGTGGAATATGGAGAACACTTTACATAGCTTTGAAGTAGACCTTTAATGTCAATAATCTACAACAAATGTACAATATAATAGCGTCCTGAGTTTCAAATGAAAAAGGAATATGCATGTAAAGAATTAGCAACCAAAAAACTTCTTGCAACTACTCTTAGAAGAAAGGCAAAATAGTTCCCTATAATGCATGCATGAAATCTAATTAACAGTACAGACTCAAACATGAGAAAAATGAAACTCCCCCAACCTCACGATTCTTGCTGAAGCACCAAGGAACTTCCCAAAGCTACTAAATACACGCTAATAGGTGAAAAATTAACCTAATATTTTGTAGGAGATGTATCACATCTGTGGAATCCGTCTCCACTTAGAGTGGAGTGTGATCATAATTGTGAGCTTGCTTCAGGCCTTCTAGCAACGCCATTAATTCCATATGGGTGTGATTTATACCATTGGCACTTCCATAATATTAGCCCATAATGCAGTTCCCTTGATAGTCTCTAATGATCGATGATTCCACCTGTTAGGGACGTATCCTTAAAGCACCATCAGTGTTTAGCTTTAAAAAATCCGTTGGCGGAGTACCATTTTACACGAATCGAGTTATGATGTACAGTGCGGAACTAGAATTTCTATCAAGGGGTTTCAAAATAATAACAAATATACAAGGTAACAAGATGTAGAGAAAGAAGATGGGAAGAGAGATATTTTATTTCTCTTGAATTTGATGTATAAAATGAATTGGTTTAACTACTTATTTATAGAACAACAGAAGCTACTTGCAAAGAAGCTGCTTGCAAAGCTACTTGTAAGCTTCGTAAGAAGTTGTGGGAGTAATAAATGGACATCGCAATTTAGTGTATTCAAAACAAAATTTTTATTATCGGCTGTTTGAGTCGCGAAAGGGCCGCTTGCATAGTATTATTTATATACTAATAATAATAGAAGGATAATATTATATTATATATTTATTTATAAACAAAACAAAAACAACGAAAATCAAGAAAATCATCGGCCATACAATGATGTCATTGTGATCTCATTCGTAATCCAGCTTTTTTTTAAGACAAAGTTAGAGTAGTCATTTAGGGAATAAGTCTTTTTTATTTTTTATTATTCTTCTATTAGCATAGGGTAAAGTGGTACCATATTCTATTCCTTGCAAAATTTTGGTTCCAGTACCCTTGAAATATAACAAAATAAAAATCTTGTGTTATATAGTGAAAAAACATGTTGAAGAATTTTATAGCCGTAAAAATACAAAATTATAAACACACTTCACCTAGTAAAATAGTATGAGATTTAGTAAGCTTATTAGATCTTTTCCGGTGTTGTTTCGACAACTATGGGGAATTAAAAAGTAATTGCAAGTTAAAAAATAGTAAAGTGTTCTAGAGAAGTAGTGTATATACTACGGCGAGAAAAAAACATGTAGTACCATACAACTGTTAAAGTCTTTCCTTTTCTCATACTTCTATAAATATAATTACATGCCATTAGTGGATTTAGATAACAAATTTAAGCAAAGCAAGTTCCTTAGAAATGTCAATGATTACTGAGAGCTCCACTGAGCTTCTCCAAGCTCAACTTTGGAACTATATTTTCCACTTTATAAGTTCTTCAGCAGTAACATGTGCAGTTCAACTAGGCATGATAGCCTCTACAAACACGGTATGCCAATGTGTCTTTCCGGCCTCTTGGCTGAACTTCCCCTCGACCCTTCCAAGGTATCTTTCATGCCAATCCTACTTCGCTTTTTAGTTCATTCTGGCTTCCTAAATCAACATGAAGATCGTTATTCTGTTACTCAAGTTAGTCACCTTCTTGTGAACAATGAGCCTTTGAATGTTAGGTCACTTTAATTTGTTGATCAATCCAGAACCATTCCTACAAAAAGCATGGTTTGACTTAAGTAGTTGGTTCCAAAATGATTTTTCCGCTGCTTTTCATACTGCTCATGGGAAATCTTTTTGGGTCTATATTTTGGAAAAACCAAGAGAAGGAAGTAATTTCAATAATGCAATGGCTAGTGAGTCAAGACTAATAACTAATGTTCTTATTACGAAGTTTAAGCATGTTTTCGAGGGCTTGACATCATTGGTGGACGTTGGTGTGGCACGGGCACTGTGGCAACTGCCATAGCCTCATTCCTGACATAAAGTGCGTTGTATTTGATCTCTCTCATGTTATAGGCGATCTCAAGGGAAGTGAGAACTTGGAGTTTGTTGGAGGAAATATGTTTGATGAGATTCCTCATGCTAACGCAGTCTTACTCAAGGTAGCTAGAAATCCAGCCTCTATTGTTACTAATGCTTCTATTGTTTTCTCATAACACTTCTATATCTTAGTATCTATTACTCTGTTTCAATTCATGTTACATTCTTTCTGTTTTGTCTAGAAAAGAATAATATATCTATATTTAAAAATAACTGAACTTTAAAATTTTCATTTTACCTTTAATGAGATGATGTATATATAACACGCATTCATCTATAACTTGTCTTAGATTACAAGTTTCAAAAGTCTTTATTTTTTTCTTAAACTCTGTGCCAATCAAATAAGGACGCATAAAATGGGACGGAGGGAACTAGTAAGTTTTTTCCTTCTCTTTATCAGATCCACTCTACTCAAGTACCTTTCATGGTTGAACAGAATATTCTGCATAATTGGAGTGACAAGATTGTGTGAAGATACTAAAGAAATGCAAAGAGTCAATTCCAACTAGGGAAATGGGAAGGAAAGTTATAATCATAAACATGGTGATGGAGGCGCGACGAGTTTGTTCGAGCATAACATTTCTTGGACTTGCTGGTGATGGTTCTTTATACCGCCAGAGAAAGTACTAAAAAAGAATGGGAGAATCTCTTCGCAGAAGCTGGCTTCACTGAATATAAATTTACTCCCTCTCTGAGGTTTAGATCTCTCATTGAAATCTACCCTTAGCTTGAAGTCGTAACCTTGGCTTGGAATCTGAATTCAACAGTTGCATTAAATCTGACTACTATTAGTTTGAGAGTGCTTGTTTCTTTATTTTGCATTCATGGTATATGATGAATAAATGTTTGAGTTTATGTTGTCTTTTACAGAGCCCGTTTGGCTTAGCTTAAAAAAAAATTTTGGCTTATAAGCCTATTGACCAAAAAAAAATGTACTTTTATAAAGTCTCAAAAAAAATAAATGTAGCCATTAGTCGGTTTACCAAAACAGCTTTATGTGTCTAAAAAATGTTTTGGCCACTTCAATTTATTTATTTTTGACTTATTCTAAGCATTTTTTTAGCTTATAAGCTATTTTGCCAAATACCTAAAAACAAATTTTTATAAGCAGGTTTGACCACTTATAAGTCAATCCAAATGGGCTTATATAGTAATGTTTTATTTTAGAGTAGATACACAGTATATACTTTTGAATTGAACACTACGTATACGTAGGTACATTAAGAATTCAATTTTTTTCCCATCCGTCTCCAAGTTCTCAACCGAGTTACCAAGATGGTTGCAGAGAAGATCCATAACCATGAACCTTTAGTGAGTAAAATTTGAATCCACGTATAAAGCTAGAGAAGATCCGGAAAAAAAGTAAAATTGTACGGGTTGACTATCTTCGAATCGATTTTTTTTAAATAGTCACTATCAAAAAATTTGTTTGAAAAATAGCCATTCAGTGTAGTAAATTCGAACTCAAAAATGAAAAATCCACAATATTATAATGGATTTGGGGATTGTTTACCCCGAAATTGGGTAATAAGTTGAATTTGTAAATGAGGTATAGGATATGTGGATACTTTAATCTATTTTTTGATTAATGAAGAATGTATATGTGTATTCGCTTATGGATGGCATATATATAT
The DNA here is from genome assembly GCF_029784015.1 of Lycium ferocissimum. Taxonomy (NCBI): domain Eukaryota; kingdom Viridiplantae; phylum Streptophyta; class Magnoliopsida; order Solanales; family Solanaceae; genus Lycium; species Lycium ferocissimum. Next base: position 57,206,525 of record NC_081347.1, read on the forward strand.
ATATATATATATATATATATATATGAATCTACGTGCTAATAATTTGGATGAAAGTGCGATTTTGGAGGAAAAATATTTTTTATATTTAGGCAAAATTAATGATAGATTCAAATTTAGAATAAACCCACCAAAATCGAGAAAAAAGGGGGGAGAGAGAGAGAGAGAGAGAGAGCCAAAAAGATTCTTCTGTTTTAATCCCGAAAAAACCCCAAAAATAAAATTGCCTCTAATTGTTTTTTCTCCTTTAACATTCTACCCAGGAATAAAAAGCCTTTGGGTAAGGGTTTCGTGGGTTTTGA
>NC_081347.1:57206923-57272591 GCF_029784015.1 Lycium ferocissimum
CGGAACCGGAGGGAGTTCCATCTGTTCCCTTTGAAACAAGCTGACAAATTCACGCAAAGAACTCATCATCCCTTCGGGCTATCCGGAAAATATCCGCCTTACGGCCCGTACTTTTGGCACCGGCATGAGCCTTTATGAATGTATCCGCGAGCATTTCGAAAGAAGTGATTGAATGCTCAGGCAGATGGTCATACCATGCTCGGGCAGATGGTCATACCAAGTCAATGCTCCTTTTGATAATGTTTCCCCGAATTTTTTCAACAATACGGATTCAATTTCGTCTTCTTCGACATCGTTGCCTTTTATGGCACAGGTGTATGAAGTCACGGGTTCCTGAGGATCCGTTGTACCATCATATTTCTGGATATCCGGCATTTTGAACCTCTTCGGGATCAACTTAAGAGCCGCACTTAGAGGAAAAGGCCTCTGAATGTACCTCTTCGAATCCGGTCCTTTCAGAATGGGCGGGGCCCCCGGGATCTGGTCCACCTGAGAATTATAGGCCTCCACCCTCTTCTCGATTGAGTCTACCCGCTTCGCCAATGTTTCGAGCATTCTCAATACTTCGATGGACGAACCAGCACCGGACCCATTGCTCTCGACCATCCGAGCTTCTTCCCTTCTGGGTTCGGCCACACCCTTAGTCTTCTCCAGAGCCGTTTCATCATTTTTGCTTTCTGCCCGGCCGGGCTATTGCGACTCCTTGTTCGGCGATAGCGCTCTCTGTTCTGCAACATTTCAAAATAAGATGTAAGTTAATATCATCGGGGTATTTGGCACTTTACGGCCTTGTGAGCCAGGATAAAGTGACGGGAGTGAGAGTGTTTTAAGGGATCGGTGGCCAAGGGGCGGCGTTCTCTCGGTTCACGGTGTTTTGTCGGTTGAGGCCCTCATCGAATCAACGGTATTTGGGTCGACGGGATCCATCGGTAATCCCCGTAGCTCATTTGTTCTCATTTTCGGCCACAATCTCGTTGTTGATGTGACCCGTATTGTCCATCGTTTGCCATTTGGTCCGTTTTCACAGACGAACAAAGAATGAAATCTTTAGGTGAGCAAATAGAAATCGAGATCAAAGACCACTATTATCCTAGCCCCACGGTGGGCGCTAAACTGTTTACTCCGAAATTGGGTAATAAGTTGAATTTGTAAATGGGGTATAGGATATGTGGATACTTTAATCTATTTTTTGATTAATGAAGAATGTATATGTGTATTTGCTTATATATATATATATATATATATATATATGAATTTACGTGCTAATAATTTGGATGAATGCGTCAGTATTATGGATTTGAGCTAAGATATTTATGTATATTTCCGTGCAATATTGAATGATATGATTCAATGAATTTAGAGCTATAAACCGGACCAAAATCAGAGAGAGAGAGAGAGAAAGCTTCAATATAGATTCTAATACAATGTTTTGGATCTGAAAAGCCAACCCCTAAAAGTAAGGAAGTGCCCCCTATTTATAGTTTTATCTATGGGCCTTTTATACATCATCTAGCCCTTTTAGGAATAAAGGAAGCCCTAATATGGATAAGGTTGGGTCGTATGGTCTGACATCCGTACGACTGACAGTAACAGGTGGCAAAACGGTCTTCACACGTGTCAATTGAATAACTGATTAACCGGACCAACGGCCACGATCATAACCGTCATGAAGAAACCGGGCTAACGGTCACGATTAACTCAGCTATGTATAAACCGGACCAACGGCTACGATCAACCCGGTCACGTAGAAACCGGACTAACTGATAAGTAGTTTTCCCCGGATAAGTCGGACCCTACGGTTTTCCTCCGACTTCTTCTGATCAAACACCACTGATGCAATTCCTCCGGTCTGAACGCTCGTGCTTGTTTTCTTCCTTTTCTTGGCCCCCGGTCTCACCGGTCAAACACTAACCCGATTTTTACCGTATACAGGGATCCCACGGGTTTCGTCCAGAATACTGTCATGGATTTCAAAAATTATAAAAATTAGATATTTTTTATGACGTTTGAATCTGCTAGTGCTTTTCAATTACAAATTCAAGAAATAACTATTTTTTTATTTTCACCCAGAAAAAGAGGTTCTCTTTCTTCCTTTGTGAGAATTGTCTTTTACAACTATTCCACATTTCTGTATACGGTTTTTACTTTTATGGGCTTATAGGGTTGGGCCTAGATTTTGACATAGCCCATAATAGTTCAAAATTGTTGGACATATTGGCCCATCTGAATCTCATCAGAGACCTGCTTTTGGTGGACGGGTCAACTACTTTACCAATGTGGGTCATTTGTACTTTTTCCCTATTTTGTGCAGGTCTTTAATTTTGTCCTCAAAATCGAACTTATGCTTATAAGACATAAATTATGTATCATAATATTCACAAGTTATGCAAACACCCTTAAAAACTTATATTTTATAGGCATAAGTCGATTTTGAAGGAAAAAAGTTAAAGACCAACCCATTTGAAGGGCAAAATTAAAGACCAATCCATTTAAAGGGAAAACCGTGCAATTACTTCTACCAATGTCCCGATAGAATAAAGAAATTGCACAGTTTTCACTTCAAATAGGTTGGTCTTTAATTTTTGTCCTTTAAATGGGTGGTCTGTATTTGTCCATCAAAATCGAATTTATGCTTAATGGGGCATAAGTTTTTAAAGGTACATGACATAACTTGTGAGATATTATGATGAAAAATATAAATTTATGCCCACGAAAAAAGTTATTTGTCTCAAGGGAAAAAGTAAAAGACCAGCACAAATAGGGACAAAAGTGCAAATGGCCCGATAGTTGATGCGGCAACAATTTCATCTAATAAAGTCTCAACGAGAACTGGACAAACTAAATAAATCTATTATTACTAGCCTCTACAGTCTCCTCTATGAATTATGTTCTGATAACACTATAAAAACAGAGAAAATATATTCTTTGATGACAAAGGAGAAAGTCCATTTTATAGTTAACTATTCTCTCCGTTTTAATTTAAATTAGTTTGACTAGTTTAAGAAAATTAAGGAAACTTTTAATTTTTTGTAATCTTAAACTAAAGATGTGTGTAAATTGTAATGTAGCAAATGTCTTTTGAATCGTGTGAATTTACAAGCCAAGTATATTATTGGATTTAGTGAGTTACCAAATATAGAAAAAAACATTCTTTTTTAAGCAAATTTAAAAAAAAGTAAGACACTTAAATTAAAACGAAGATAATATTTGCTTTGAATTATTGTTGAAAAATAATTCAAAGTTACAGAAAACCAAATTTTTTTAGGATTTATTATTTATCTAGTTTATGTCAAAATAAATTTTCTAATTCCTAGCTAAACTAGGTTTGCGCTATTATAAACTTATTTAAGTTTATCAATAAAATATTTTCCTTTCCCATATTTATGAAATGAGAAAGGAAGTAATCGTGAAATGCATTTTTCGTGTTTGGAATGCCGCCCTTGCCCCACAAGCAAAGGTGGAAGAGCAAACTAGCAAAGTCAATCTCCAATATTATGATTTATGATTATGACCATTGAACCGGGTCATTTACACGATTGACCTTCAAAGGCACTGGTCTTTAATTTTTGGCCCTCAAAATGGTAGTCTTTAATTTTTATCCTTCGCTAAAAAAAAAATTGATTTTCTGGTTCAAACCCCCGCTCAGTCAAAAATTTTAAAAAAATTCGCAAGGTAGAATTTGGATTCGCAAGGCAGAAGTTTACATGCAAAACTCTACCTCAAGTAGAGTTTTGAATGCAGGTAGAGTTTTACCTCGGGCAGAGTTTCAAATCTCTACCTTAAGTTAGAATTTGCGAAATTCCTACTTTTTTTTTTTTTTTTACTGAGCTAGGATTCAAACCCAGAACTTCGAATATTAGGTAAAAAAACAAAAGTTAAAGACCACCAATTAGAGGGACAAAAATTAAATACCAGTGCCTTTGAAGGCAATCCGCACAAAAAAAAATGCATTGAACGACCCTAATTGGAGGAATATCCCAAGGACCCTCTTAAGTCTTTTACTCTATTTTTTCTCTCAGACAAAATAGTTTCTGGATCTTTCTGGTAAGAGCAAAAATTTACATTAGTTTGTTCTGCCCCAAACCCAACATGATAACATTATTTCTTTGCATCGGACACAGAAAAATGAGACAAGGGCTGTCTAAACATGCATGTTTTGTACGGCAGACCTGTTTGGTGGTTAATTAAATTGCTGGCTGCCTATTTGCTCTTAATCATCAACATAATCAGAGTAAAATTCCTAATATCTCCAACCGTTTTCCAATAATTGTAAAGTAATGTGTCTGGCTAACACAACCAAAATCCAACATTTTACTTAAAAAATACTCCCCTAATTTCTCATTCTTTGTGATAGCACGAAGTGGAGTTAGACTTATAATACTCGAGGCTCACAACCAACCCTATAGTTTGAATGCATGTCAGACTGAATGATTTTTATTAATTAACATTAGACATGTTTTATCTGTTTTTATTTAAAGAAGTAGGTTTCTCTCCTATTTAAAGAATATCATCTATAAGGTTTTTGAAATAATTTGGTTTCAAAATTAGAAGTAAGAAGTGTCTCATGAGCAATTTGAAATGATTAGCATTGAGGTATGGGATTCGAGTTCTAAAATTGAAGTCGGCTTTGATAGAAAATGTTTTACTTTTCAAAGTAGAATTTTTGGTGCAAAATTGACTTAATTTGGCCCAATACAAATGAATTAAAAAGTAAGCTAGTATTGAGGAATGAACCTTTTCGTATTTTATAAGAGATACACTGCAAGCTCGCACGAGTCTTCTCAGCCAATACTAACGAATTTCTTAAATAAACGATCAAATTTTATCAAATCTCAAAAGCCAATTTAAGACGTTGGGAAAGGAGAGGGGAGTGGGGCAAAACATAATGATTAAACGAACATTGGTTTTTAAGAAGGATTGGGACATTTTACTTAAAATAATTGTTATGTTTGTGTGTCAATAATAATGATGCACTTGGGATGGGGCGTGCTAAGACGCCTGCATCCTTGCCATAATAATACTACAGCAAACGTGTCATAGTGCACTGTATTGTCAATTGTGCAACTACATCTTAAGTAGCTCAATTCATTGGTACGAGTATAAGTTTTGTATGTCGAAAGTGTATAAAAATTTCACATTATTAGATTAGGTTATTTACAATAACATGTAAAATTTTAAAGCTAAGTACTAATTAAGTACTGAGACCTTATTAAACACTAGTTGCTTCAGCAAAAAGATTTTCATATCTCATAGAATCAGCTTGCCATAAATACTTGCCAGACAATCCTACTTGCACACAAACAGATCTTGCCGTCTCTGATCAACATGTATAAGGACCTAGCTCTTTAGCATTGGCTTGACAGGTGATCACCTTATTGTAATATCCCGAACTCTATGTCAAGGGACGTAATTCTTCTAGTAGTATTTGAATATCCTCAAGATCAATTTCAGCACAACTCAACAAAATTTTCTTCCCGATGACAAACTATTCCAACGGTTGCAACAATTTTTTTTTGTTGCCAAAAGTACTTTTTGCAATAATAATCAATACTATGACAACAAAATTAAATTCTTTGGCAACAAAAAAGATCTTTGCCAACAATAAAACTAAGTTGTTGCCAAATATTAAATTTTTTGTTGTCATTTCTACACTTTCTTGTAGTGATACTAAAAATAGTTATCTCAAATTATTTATCATTTTAAAAGTTCAAGGCACAAATAATTACTTTTTTCCCATTTTAGTAGAATTTTGTCATCAATAGAGATGACACATAAATAGAGTACACATTTAATAGAGAGAAATTATGATTTAAATATAAATAAGGGTAAAGTTAGTCAAATATCCCTTTTAATTAATAATCCCTCCGGATAAAAAAAAAGTGTCAACTTAGCCTTTTTTTATTGGATAAAAAAAAGTGTCCACTTATTAAATCAAGAAACAATTAACCTTATCTTTTCAGATTTGCTCCAATTAAGTGTTATGTGATCAAATCTCAATGCCTATTTAATTAGGGATAGTTTAGTTAATTTACATAATTTTTTCTTGGAGTGAGTAGTTTCTTAAGGGGTGTGCAAATGACTAAGTGGACTCTTTTTTTTTTTATCAGAAATGAATATTTCTTAAGGGGCGTGTAAAAAAAATAATAAATAATTTGAGACAAAGAGAGTAATGACAAATCATTAAAGCTAATCAAAATCTAAGCCCATTTATTTATCACCAGGTTGTGCCTCATGCCACCACATGTTCATTTTTTTTTTTAATAATGCTAATATATATTTTACTCTAATTTTATTATTTAATTATAACAAATTAATATAAGTTGATGCAGATAATAACACGAGTGAAATTTTTTGGACCATATGTTGATCAAGCTGAGACGCAAAAGGAAGAGACGCATGGAGTCAAACGAATAATCCACCACGACACGTCACATACGTCACCTCTGATTTTACATTTTTCCTCCTACTAAGACAGTGATGCATAGTACGCAATCAACATCTATACTTTATTGATTAAAGTCAGCCACCCCTCACCTTCCAAGCCCCACAAAATAAAATAAAATAAAGTAGTAACCAGATTGAGATGTGTTGTTCTCACAAAAATTGAAGATCACCATTCGTGTGGAGGAAAGAAAATTCACAAAAATAATGGATAGATCCAACAAGAAGAAGCTAAAATCGTACTACTCAGTAGTCAGTGCCAGAATAAACGACATGCCTAGAACAACCATATACAATAAGACATTGCAAAATATGTGTATCTTGTCTTTTCATCCATAATATAATACTAAGATAAAAGAAACTTATTGGCCACTTAATCGACACATCCTGATGATGATGATGTTACAGGATTAATTTTTAAATCATCAGGTTAGTGTGTGGATCTTCAGGTCAAGTGTAAAGCATGTTGCAGATCTTGAGCAATTAATCTAGATTTAAAAGATAAGTGTGGGACGGGCTCAGAGCGAGTGAAACTCGTCACTATCTCATTAAGGTGTTGTGTTTAGGGGTGGAGCTAGACTATAGGGGTTCAACCGAATTCAATAACTTTGGTTCAAACTTATATTAATCTTAAGAAATTCATCTAATACGTACAAATTATTAAATTGAAATCCAGTAACATAAAAGTATTAAAATCACAAATTAATAAGCTTCAAAATCTTAGCTTTGCCCCTGAACATGTTACACAAATTAAAGCGCCACTTTCTCTATAGTAATGTCACACAGCTACCCGCCTAAAAAAGTAACTCGCTAAAAAGAAAATATAGAGAAAGAAATTGCATACCCATCGAAAGGTAGTCCTTTTGGGGGTTCCTTAAGTAATTCACTCTGCGTAGATTGACTGAACGCATAAAACCTTCCACTGGTGGGCGGTCTTTGAAATAAAAAGAATTGTATAGAAAATCATACTTAATCAACAATATAAAAGAAGGAAATAAAAAGAATTTTCGAAGATAATATTATTCAAACAATTAAGAATACTTAATTTAGGACTCAAAGGTGGCATGCTTTCTTATCTCAACCAAAGAATAAAATAGAGGTAAAAGGTCAATTGAGATATGTGGCCTATATTTGAGATAAATTTACTGCACGTATGGTTGGAATAAAATGGTGATATAACTAAGTTATTTCATGTAGATGAGTTTGGGTGGAATAAGATGGAATAACTTATCTCACCCTCTATATGGGATAACTTATCTCACCTTTTATCCCATTAGATGGGATTGAATGGGATATCCCTCCAACCAAATATGAGATAATTTCAATCCCAAGAGACTAATCCCATCCCATTCTATCCATCCTACCAAACGACCCCTCAAGGTTTTAAAAGAGGGCAACAGTAGTTTTCAGGAGCCAGTGGTAGCCACAAGGTTAATATTACAAGGTCCATTATAAAAAGTGAAAAGGGAACACCAAGATTTTTACCTTTTGTTTAAAGAAGAAACTGAAAAAAATAAAGAGATAGTTTTTCTCTTCTTCTTTAGACATTCAGTATCTAAAATCACTGATTGATGAATTTTAATTCACTTAGATGAGCTAATTAAAGGATTAAAACACTCTACTATAACAGATTTTTCACTCTCGTGGTTTAAACTCACAATCTTTAATTGAATATGGAGGTATCTCAATTATTCCATCACACACAATAAGTGATAATTTGGGGTAAAAATAAGAGGTGAAAGAAAATGTTGCAAAAAGCTTGGTAATTACAAATGAAAATCGGCATGCATGACTTTATGAGTTGATTGATGCAATACCAAATCTTTACTTTTACACTATTCCTTTTACGGAGGGATGTGATGAAACAAAGAAAAGGCTATTGACATGATGCACAATTACTCTATTACGTTGTCAGAAATCTTTTTTGAGTAGTGATACTACTACACCCTTTAGATGTGGATTTAGGGGTAGTTCGAATTGATATTTTTAAAACTTGGAATATAAATTATATTACTATAGTATTTGTGTGGCATCGCAATATAAATTTTTTAAAATTTGTAATTTTAAACAGGTCATAATATTTATATTATTATAAAAAATTTTACTATTAAAGAATGTGATACAGTAGATATATGTTGCTACTCCTACTTTAACTAGAGGGCTCCGTTGGGCGTACCTAACACCGGGTAGGAAACAAAAAAAAAAATCTCATCAAGAATAAGATGAGAAACGTAAAGTAAATTGTTTCAAAACATTGAATTTTGTTATTAATTAATAAGAAAATAGAATCATGTAAATTAGAATGGAAGGAGTAATTCTTTTTCTTTGGAAATTAGGGATATATAAACTTGTAAACTGGGGGTTGGGGTTCAACCATTAACACCGTTGACTCTGATTAATAATCAATTAATGACTACTTTGAATTTTCTCCCTCCTAGTTATAGGCTTGTCATTGCAACAAGTAAAATAGATCCCGAGTGAAAAACAAAATGAAACATGTTGCTAAACATTCCATGGGATTAACTTCAAGCAAAGTAATAGGTCCTGAGTCAAAAAAGAAAATGAAAACACGTACAAACATTCCATGGGATTAACTTTAAACAAAGTATAATTTCTTTATAAATATGTTAAGGGAAAGAACACAGACTATGTTATATGATAATGAAAAGAATTTACACTAGACAAGCTGGTTCATTCCTTCACTCAATTAGGGACATAAAATGGCAAATAGTATGGGGTTCAAGCATTCCGTTGACTCTGATTAGTAATCAATTACTACCCCCCCCTCCTTTTTTTTTTTTTTTGTATAAATTAATATGGAGGTGTTTGACTACTCACAGAGTTTAAAAATGAAGAAAGACTTTTGAAACTTTTGCTCTAAAACAAGTCATATATATTTGCGTGGTTTTAAATAACCTTATTAACGGTAAAATGAAAAATTTATTGTTAAATTATTACTAAATATAGAAAAACATCATTTTTTAAACTGAATAAAAAAAAAACAATCACATAAATTGAAACGGTGGAATATATTTTTTGAACGTTCCAACTCTTATAGTTATGCTTTTGCCATTGCAACAAGCAAACTAGATCTTGAGTGAAAAAACAAAACATGCTGCTAAACATTCTATGAAATTAACTTGTGACAAAGCATTTTCCTTATAATACTTTAATAAAAGAACATAGATTATGTTACATTGTGATAATAAAAAGAATTTAGTACCAGACAGGCTGGTTCATTCCTTCACTCAATTTATTTAATATCTAGATTCACTTCTTTTCCCCACACACAATCATACCTCCAGTAGACAGGTCTTTCCATTTTGCATCACACTTCCTTTTGCAATAACTACTGTTTCTTGAAAAGATAACGTAAAGTGGACGTCTTCATCCTTTAATTCCTCTTTCATTACTCAAAAAAAGTGATGCAGCCTCAAAAAGCCTATCCTTTATAGCTCATTCCATGTTTAGGAAGGAGCTAGAGATTAAGGCACGAAATTTAGCTGGATTCAGTATTTTTAATTCTAATTCTGTGGAGTAGTATTTGTTTTAAGAAATTTATTTAATATATTATATAAGCTATAAATTATTATTCTCTCTCTCACGACATATGTGAATGAACCTTTTACTTTTGAGAGCCAAATTTCTTCTTAATTTTGACCGTAAACGTGAACATAAAACTTTTTAATTTTTGAAATTAAATTTATATATTTAAAAATTAAGTAAAAAATAATATTAGTTTCAATAAGTAATAATTTAAAATATTTAAAAAGTTTATGAAAAGATTGGGTTTAAAGAATAAGTCATTTTGACTCTTCAAATTCGAACAGCATATAAATTAAGACGGAAGGAGTAATTTAGGGCCTGTATTCCGTAATATTCTGGAATTTGAAAAATTCCAAATACATATTTTCACATTTACACTCCAAATCACTCGCAACAATTCGACATTTTCCCATATTTGTATACATGTTTAAAGAGAACTTCAATTTTCAAATATAATTTTTAATTTTTTTCAAACACTATATTTTTTACAAATTTCACATTTTTTATATCCAAACGTCTACTTAAAATTCAATAACTTAATAGGATTAAATTCTCGTACCCACAAACTTTAAATCATAACTCAGCGGACCCCCTTAATTTCAATTTCTTATACCTCCCAAACGCCCCACCCCCAACTTCATTCTTTTTACATATTGCATCTGTCACTTTCTTTCCTGTGTTCCGTTCTTCTCTTTTCCCTCTTTTTATAGCAAAACCAATATTTTCCCATAGTAGAAATCCTCAGGAACTGAAAACCATGAAAGAGAGAGGCAAAGCTGCTATAATGGAAACTGATAACTTCTCAGATTTCAACTACTCAGTTTCATCAGATATGCCATGTAAGAAACACCCTTCTTCATCTTCCATTGGAATATGTTCTTATTGCCTTAAAGAAAAACTAGTCAACTTAATTTGCTCAGAGTGTGGTGAACAAAGACTCTCTTCTTGTTCTTGCTCTGATTCTTCTTCTTCTAATAGAAAATCATGCACTACTGATATTGGTAGTGTTGGTAGGATTTCCTTTTTATTGGAAAACGAGAAAACAGATTTCCAAAAGGAACTGATGACGACGAAAAAGGAAAAAAAAGAGCAAGTCATAGTCTTGAGGAGAAGTAACAGTAGTTGTGTTGAGATCAAGAAAAGTAACAATGGGTTTTGGAAAATTAAGAGGCTTTTTAGTAAGAAGAAAAAAAAGGGTGTTGAAAATGGTAGTTGTTTGGATGAGAATAGTAGTGATATTTGGGTGAATGATGTTATGGGAGTATCAAGATCAAGATCAGTATGCAGTTTTAGAGGTGGTGGATTTAATGATACTGACGAAGGTAGTGATTATAGATTTTCAAGTGCTAAAATATCTGATGTTACTGGTGGAATATTAATGGATTCTGATGAACCAAGAAAAAGTGGATATAGTGTTCCAAATAGGAGTATATTTCCAGTTAAAGAAAGTGATTTTACTAACATGGATGATTCAGCTTTTATTGACTTAAAATTGGATTTATCATCATCAGAGTCTAAACAAGATTTTCCTGTTGGTATGAGGCTTAGTAATGTTTCAGATAATGGGCGGGCTGGGCTGGATTTGGGCGGGTTGAAAACGAGTTCAGCGAAGAGGCTCAGTAGTGCTTCGGATAATGGACGGGCCGGGTTGGATTTGGGCGGGTTGAAAACCGGCCATGCAACTTCTTTAGGTCATTTGAGAGGCCCTATGAATGGGGTATTTGGTCATAGTGGTTCTTGTAGAGTGAATGAATATGATAGGGGGGTAAAAAGGAGTGGCAATAAAGGGAACAAAGTGTGGAAATGGATTTTCAGTTCTGGGAGGAAGAGTACAAGCAGTAACAGAGATGAAAATGACATATTCAAGTCTTGAATTTTGTTAAATTATGAAAGATTTGTAATGATCTATTTGTATTTGTTGATATATGATACTATATGATATCTCCTTTAGTTGGTTTAGAGAGTTACTTTGAACAGTAAATATAGAGTTTCCTATTTTCTGCTTTTCGTTACTTTACTCTCTTCTATTCTTCTCATCTGTACCCCTTTTCTCAAGTTCTCAACACACGGTGGTAGTGGATTAAAAAACCAAAAGAAGCAAAATAAATGGATCTTTCTATTACACGTATGCATGAATTTTTGAGGTTAATTTATCCCCCAACCTTTTTTTTTATTAGCTTGATTATACATTTATGTGGTGGTGGATCAACCCAAGGATTATGTGTGTGAGAAATCGAGCTACATCTAGCTCGAACTATAGGTGTGCGAAAAAATGGCACATATACATAGAGCAGAAGCTACTAATTTTAAATTTTCGATCCGAGACTACATTTATATCCATAAACAGAGTTGCATGAGAAATTAGAAGCTAAACGATATGTACGCTCTATAATGTGCTTGATTTCTAAATTTCCATGAAGAATTTGATAAATATCCTCTATTTTTAGCACAAAAGAATTAAAAGAAGTGCCATAAAAGAATTAAAAGAAGTGTCTAATGGCACAAAAGTGATAGAGACAAGTATTTGACTCTTAATAATTGTTAGAAACAGGTGTGAAGGAAGTTCTTAATCGATAGTTATGAATTTTATCAAAAGCTTCTAAGTAACATTTATGTTGAGCGTTACTAATATCATCTCATATACCAATAAATGTGACTACTGTTATTATATTGTTAGTATTTCTTTCCGTTATTGATTCTACCAGATGTCTAGAATATTTAGGGCCTGTTTGGAAAGCCACCTGGTAATTGGAATTGGTGTAATTACACAGCCTAGTAATTACACAAAAGAGTGTAATTACAACAATCTGTTTGTTTGTCATAAATTAGGTGTAATTACAACAAATTACAAGCGTGTTGTTTGGTTGCACAAGTGTAATTACACAGTTAGTTTAATTTAAAAATAAAATTTAATTATAAAAAATTTAAAATTAATATTTAAAAAATATTTGCCTTTATAAATGATATTAATCAGTTATTTAATAATACATTGTTTCCTGAAAATATGTTAATTAATAATCATATATTTATAACTAATATTGTAAAAAATAATTGATATATATTTTTCAAATTAATAATATTAATTTTAATTAATTATAAAATTTAGAAGAAGACTTTTTTTGTGAGAACGTCATGGATTGGATGTTTGACAAAATACTATTTATAAATATAATGCCATAACATTATTCAAATGTTTGACACAAAAAATCCATCAACTGTAAGTGAAAAATAAACAACATGCAATGTGAAAGCAAATAACTTAAATTTGAGAATCTAACTTAATTCAAAATCCAAAAGAAAAAGTTTAACATAATACTCATATGTCAAATTCCAACATTACATAAGTTCTAACGTAACTTAAGTAAATAATTCAAAAGAAAGAGAAAATATAAGTCTATAACCTCATTCACAACGAAATTCTACTTTAATAACGTCACCCGTTATATGCCAAGTTTGTTAATAACTCATTCTTTCCAATATCAAGAGGTGTAGTTTCAAAAATTAGAATAATAACACGGTTATGCTAAATGAATATAATAAAAAAAAAAAAATACGAGCAATTACATGGAACCACAAGAAGTAAAGGTTGGGAATGAGAAGAAAGGAAATGAAATGAAAAATAAATAATACAAAAAGAAAAATACATTTAAAAAAATAAAAATCATTAAAAAGTAAAAATAAAAAAGAAATTAAAATAATAGAAAATTAAAAATCAAAAGAAATTAAAATAATAGGAATAAAACATAAAATTAAAAATAAAAAGAAATTAAAATAAACAAAAAAAAAAAATAACACTCAATTCTCAACCCCTCCCCCCTCCCCCCCCCCCCCCCTCCCCTCTCTCTCTCTCGAGAATCGAGAGTGTAATTACACCCAATTCCCACCTAACTGTGTAATTACTTGATCAAACAAACAGGCCAAACTGTGTAATTACACCCAATTCCAATTACCTTGGTGGCTTTCCAAACAGACCGTTATTGAAAAGAGAAATAAAGTCCGTCTGAATTAGCTGATTGTAAAATATAGTTGATTGAAAAACATTTTTAAGGTTGCGATTAATTTTATAAATAAATAGTTACTGTGATGAAATTGCTAATAATCAGTCGATGTATTTAGTAAAACGGTGTTGAGAAACTATTCTCTTGTTAAAATAACTAAAATTTCCTAAGCCTTTTTTTTTGTTGTTGTTGCAAAAAAAAAAAATTGAAATTATCCTAGTAAAGAAAAGGAGGAACCACGAATAACGGGTGAAGAGAAAGTTGGGTTTTGTTTTTGAAAGATGTTCTGAGAATTAGGAAAAAATATGCAGAAAAAACATAAGTTAGGTAACTAGGTCAACCAGCTTATGGCATTTGACTGTTTTAGATTATAAGCGCTTGACTCGTAAGTGTTTTGATTTTCATCAAATGCGTAAATAACTAAAAAAAATACTTATAAGTCAGCTTCATAAGTTTATAAGCTAACCAAAGACCCTCTTAATTTATTTAACTCCTTTGTTCAAGTCGATTACTCCATAGCAACTCAATAAATTTGATTTTTAATTAGATCCAGACTCGGAGTAGCGAATGCATAAAGAAGGGAAAACTACATATATATACATGTTAAGGAGAAATATTTACAAAACGTGACGATAGTTTTCCTTATTTACAAAACATAATGATATATTACGAAACATGACGGATTTTCATATATTTTTCGTTTTTTTATTTTTTTCCAGAAAATATATTTTAAAAAAATAATTTTAAAAAAAATAATTTTTATATATTTTTTTAAAAAAATTAAAAAATTTTTTTTTGCTCAAAGGCTTAAAAAATTACCTCAATTTTTTGTGTATGAAAGCTGTATGAAACATGTATGAAATGTGTATATGTGAGCGAAATTTTTAATATAATTTTTATACACAAAAATTGTGAGCGAAAACTTTAAGCCTTGAATATTGTATGAAAGTTGTTACAATATTGTTGTAGTTGTATTAATTTTTCAGAAACCTAATATGAACTTTATGTACGAAAAATGTGAATGAAATTCAAAGTCTTGAGCAAGATATACACATTTCATACCATTCTTATGCATAAAATTCTGAGCGTAATGTTTAAGCCTTGATCGAGATATACACATTTCATACGTTTTTTCATACATAAAAGAACTTTTTAAGCCTTGAGCAAGATATACACATTTCATACACAAAAATTTGAGCAATTATTTTAAGTCTTGAATGTTGTATCAAAGTTGTATACAATGTTGTTGTAATTGTATTAATTTTACAGAAATCTAACATGGACTTTATATACGAAAATATGAGCGAAATTTAAAGCGATATACACATTTCATACAACTTTCATACATAAATTTTTGAGCGAAAAAAATATTTTAATTTTTTTTATTATTTTTTTTAAATTAATTTAAAAAAAAAAAAAAAACTAAAAAAAAAAAAATTTATAAAAATATTTTTTTTAAAAATAAAAAAATAATTTTATATATATATATTTTAAAAAGCATGTTTTGTATAAGGTTTGTAATGTTATATTTTGTAAATATAAAATTATCGTTACGTTTCGTAAATATTTCTCCTTAAGATGTATATATGTATAGTTGACTCTAAAAAAGAATTTGGGTCATTGTCATTTTCAAAAAAAGAATAAAGGACATGGGCTTACTGATAATGGGCTGGTGGTACAGATCCGTATGGTCAAGGGTAATTTGCACGATTGTCCTTTGAGGGGGATGGTCTTTAATTTTTGTCCCTTAAATTGCTGGTCTTTAATTTTTATCCTTTGCCTAAAATATCCCGAGGTTCTGGGTTGAAACACCGACTTACTCATAAAAAATAAAAAAAGTCGCAAGGCAAGACTTTGCCTTAAGGCAGAACTAAAAGTCTGCCGGATACGACAAACTTTGCCTTATAAGGCAAATTTTTAGTTATGCCTTAAGAAAAAGTCTGTCTTATGCGGCAAATTTTGGTTAAGGCATAACTAAAAGTCTGCCATACATGGCAAACTTTGCCTTATAAGACTTTTAGTTTTGCCTTATAAGGCAAAGTCTACCGTTTCCGGCAGACTTTTAATTATGCCTTAACCAAAGTCTGCCGCATAAGACAGACTTTTTGCAAAGTTTTGCCTTGCGATTTTTTTTCCTTTTTGATTGAGCAGAGGTTCGAACTCAGAACCTCGAGATATTTTCAGCCACCTTTTTAAGCGAAGGACAAAAACTAAAGACCAGCAATTTGAGGGACAAAAATTAAAGACCACCCCAAAAGAAGGGCAATCCGAGCAAAAAAAAAAATGTACGTAAATCAGTAGAAAGCCCAAAATAATACTCCTTCCGTTTCAATATATGTGAACCCATTTGACTGGGCACGACATTTAAGAAAGAGTGAAGACTTTTGAAACTTATGGTTCAAAATAAGTCTTGAATATTTGTGTGGCTGTAAATCATTTCATAAAGTGAATTTATTTCCAAATTAGGAAAGAGGTCATTCATTTTGTCGCGGACTAAAAAGAAAATAGATTCACATAAATTGAAATAGAGGGAGTAGTGATTTTGGGTCAATTCAGAGAGGTTTGAGAGTCATTTTCTATAAGGCATATGGTCTTATATATGGGCTTACCGACACATTAGATTCAGACAAGGATTCAATATATGATCTTGCTTGTTTGGAGGCGCCAGACAAGGATTTCAATATATGATCTTGCTTGTTTGGAGGCGCCGAGCATCCTGCTTTCGTTGTAACCAGGGTGAATGGGCGGGTGGACTGAATTCAGGCAGGTCAAAATAGAATTATTTTTTTACATATTGTAGCTAACTATAAGAAATATTTAAATATAATAACTACACTTTAAAAAATTACAATCCGTAGCTATATTGTGTATTCCAATTACCCCTCGTAACTACATTGTATTTGACGCATCCAAAAGCTCAGCTTTCAAAAGGCACAAAACCATGGCCTGAGTGGGTTGCTATTGCTGTTGACGGGTTGTCGTCGTCATCTCGCCGTCCTCAGCTCCCTCCTCGTCGGTGGCTATGGTTGTTGCCATCGTCATCTCGCCGTCCTCAGTTTCCTCCTCGTCAGTGGCTATGTCTATTGCTGTTGACAGGTTTCCCTCGTCATCTCGTCGTCTTCAGCCCCTCCTCATCGGCGGCTATGGTGTTTGTGCCTAATTTCTCCATGGCTTCTTCTTCTTCTTCTTCTTCTTCTTCTTCTTCTTCTTCTTCTTCTTCTTCTTCTTCTTATCAGATATATACTTCTTGTATTTCATATTTGAGTGTATTCGTGTATATGTATTTGATTGATTGTATTTTTGGACAAACTAGATGTATTTGACAATATGTGTTATTTGGATGATCGATAGACATATGTATTTGACTGACTGTATTTTGAAACTGTGTATTTTAAATACACCATAATACACGCGAAACAGGTAAAACAAAGTTGTATTTGGCTGACTATATTTTGAAATTGTGTATTTGAATACCCCCGAATACACGCGAAATAGCTATAACATAGCTACGAAATGTAATTAAAATAAAAGTAACTATGACTGGTTAGAAACCGAGAAACTATAGTTATTTATGTAAGTTACTCTTAAAAAAATTGACCCAGCCAAATTATTTAGGCCTAATGGGTTAGCTTGAAATGAACTAAGAAACAGGTTACAACTAGGGCTACTTATCGGGCAGATCGGATGAATAATTACATTTAACGATTCGACTTATCGATTATCGGCTTTTAAATATACTAATCCACTAGCCAACCGATAAGATATCGGTTGGTTCGATATCTTATCGGTTGGTTCGATATCAGATTAGCAATTACCAGCCGGTGTATTAACTAAATCTAAGAAACAATGAAAATTTAAATTACAATATGTAATCCAACTTCCTTCTACGAAATTAAAATCACAACTACTGTGCAAAGATAAAATAACAAAACCTTTGTATGTAAAAGCAAACAAAGAGGAACATGTTGTAAAATTAAGCTAAAAGAGTAATAATAGTAAAGGATAAAAATAATAGAAATAGAGAGAGACAAGAGAGGAGAGATTTCTTATTCATCCAAATGTGTTCTAGTCTAAGTACATCACCTATTATATCTCTATATATACTACTACATAGAGGATGGTCAAAAGGTGGTAATAAAAAAGATAATAACTATGAAGGTTATGGGGGAAGATCATGGAGGTGTGAGAATTAATATTTACGTAATGAAGATAGGAGGTGGGAGATCTAATAGCTACATCATGAAGAAAGTAGTGGGAGTAACTTCTTAGGAGTTATGGACATCCACCACAATATACATAATATTTTATAACACTCCCCCTTGGATGTCCATAGATAATAGATAATAGATAATGTGCCTCATTAAAATCTTACTAGGAAAAACCTAATGGGAAAAAAATCCTAGTGAAGGAAAAAGAGTACACATATCTTCTAATACGCATTGCTTGCTGCTCGTTAAAAACCTTGCATGGAAAACCCAGTGGGACAAAACCTCAGCTAAGGGAAAAAGAGTACAACGCGCCTCCTGATTAAAATATCTCTTCATTTTGGGAGACGACGCAGCCAAATCTTGTATACCAAAGATCTTTTTGTCGAAGATCATGTCTGGAAAAGAACTTTGACGAAATATGTTGTATTATGTCTCCTTTGCTATATCCTTCTTTCAATTGAGCTATGCAAGCTTCGTACAATAATATTGTTGAAATCTTCATTTTCATATAAGCATCATACTATTGCAAAATATGTTGAATTATTGGTCTCAGCTAGACATGTATTCCTGACTTCCTTTGTAAGTAGCTATCACCTTGGCAGGACTTGAATAAGTATCAATAATTGACTGCCATATAGAACGTCATAATGTGCAGTACCCTTACATGCAAATCGGTAACTCGCTTTGAAGAACAAACTTCATATAATAATAAAAATAATGTCCTGCATTTTACATAACCAACAAAACCTTGATAATATTTGTTAGGATAAACAAATCTATATTAATAATTTCTTTTGCAGTATGCAATACAATATACTCATCATTATAATGAGGTCAAAATGATGTTTATTTACATTTAGCGACATCACAACCGTTGGGGTACTCAGTGGAATCGCTTTAGCCTATATAAAGATTTGTTGAAGCTTTATTTTCGTAAACCTTAAATGCTTCAAACCAATTTAAATCCCTATGGATTTTCTTTTGTTGTCTATATAGCCATATTTACAACAATTAATTATACGCATTCAAAATTTTCATATATTGCCAGACTGATAAGAAACCCCATTGCATCCACCACAAGAGAATACATACATCTCCATACAATAATGTCAGGACTTTTGTGAAAAACCTTTATGCCACAAGGCACAAGCTGTACTTTATATTTACGATTTTTATTTCTCATTTTACTTTTCGCACAAGAAACCATTTGTCTCCCACTGACATTATACCTTGAGGTCCTTGGTCTATAGGTCCAAAACATCACTTTTCCAAGTGAAACAAAATATACTTGAACTGCGTATTTTATTTGGCCAATCATTATATCCGTTCACATTTGGATGATTTGAATTCAAGATCCTCATCACCATCTAATGTTGAGCGGCTACATTATTTGAAAGATACCATCAACAATTATTGCCTGATATCGTTCCAATACGACATAACCCATCGAGATCTCTTTATTTTTCATCATTTTCGAGTGCCGAACCTAACCAAAGGTTGTATGAAATATTATGTTGTGGTGCTATTTAAAGAACTTGCCTCATTAGTATGACCCGTCTTGATCATTTGCTCCTCTCCTTCTTCAAGGAGTTTCGTCTTTGAAACCGATCGGTCTATCCCCATAGACTCTGTCCTTCAAGGACTTTAATTCTAATTGAAATTGGAGCATTTGCAGCTGGAATATAATATTCACTTTTGGGTCATTAAACGTGTTACACCCCTCATCTTTGTAGTGGTAGAACTTAGGATACCTAGGTTTAGGTATGCGCAGGGAATCGAGACACCGAGCCGAGTTTTGAGAGGCTAGAAAGTGTCCCCACCCCCGTATGAAATGGTACCAGTAGGTATTCCTGGTGATTTACAGGATTAGAAGTTGAACGAATCGAATCGACGCGATCTGAACTGAATTGGAAAACAGACACCAGTTAAGATCGACGGGTCGTTGAACCTGTCGACGGACCGTCGTTGTGCGGCGTCGACAGGGTTCTGCAGCCCTGCATTCTGCAGGCGCAGGTATATGGGGAATTAAAGTCCTCAAGGTATGTAAATGATTCCTACCCTTGTATTTGAGTTGCTATCAAGAGCTTTAAAGGATTTTAGGTAAAGAAAGGGTGTTTGTGAAAGTGATAGATTGATGAAGGTTAAGGTAGTGGCATGAGACTATTTTAAAGAAATGATTGAGGATAGATTTACGGTATTTGGATATATATAGGCGCTATCATTGTAAGCTTATAAAGGAGATGGTCATCTATGATTCGTTAATCTTTATACATGCTTGGGGATGATTAGTAAGCAAAGCAAGTAGCCTAATTAAGGCTTATGTTATCTTAATTGTAGATTTACAAGTTCAAGAAGTAGAAGTTGGGCGATTTGATATACGACAAGGTATGTTAAGTTTATTCCTTCTTTTTTTGGCATGATCCTATGATATGAACCGATAAACGAGTAAGAGAGTTTCCATATTACTCTATTCTTATAAGTTCTAAGAGAAATACGGGTTTTGATGTTCCCGTACCCTGACGGTATTTTCCCCATGTACGGATCTTATGATTTCTCGTCCTAGTAGTGTGAGTTCGGTAGGCCCATGAGAGGCAAACTATCATTTTATTGTTTGAGAGTCCCCGTCGTTCGCCTTTACTTGTATTACGCATTCACTTCTAGTTCTCAGGGGTATGAGTGAGAGGCGCACTTGACAGGGGGTGGAGGTGTGACCTCTGATATTACGTTGTATATGTGAAAGGCACGCTTGAAAGAGGGTGAAGGTGTGGCCTATGAGTGTTCCGGGAGTGACTGCTATGATGTTGGAGTATATACATGAGAAAGGCACACGGATGCGGGGGGTGAAGGTGTGGTTTGTGATATGACGATGAGCGCGTGTACCTCTTATATATATATATATATATATATATATATATATATATATATATATATATATGCATGCCCATGTTTTTCGATATACGTATTTAGTCGGAGGACGGATACTAGTTCATACAAATTCATGCAGATAGTCATTTCAGCTTATGAGTTCAGATTTTATTCATGATTTTTCTACATATATACATGTTGTCTTTATGCCTTACATATTCAGTACATTATCCGTACTGACTCCCCGTTGCTCGGGGGGCTGCGTTCATGCCCGCAGGTACAGGTAGACAGGGAGGTGGTCCGGCTTAGTAGGACCTTATCCGAGCGACGAGTGCACTCCGTTCGATCCGGAGTTGCGCCTATTTTGGTAGGCTATTCTTTTGAGATGTATATATAGATGGGTACGACGGGGCCTCTGTCCCGTCCTTTTTCTGACTTTATTCCAGTAGAGAGGTCTCAGAGATGTTGTATGTAGTAGTCAGACGATGTAGCCTTGTCGGCTTATATTCTTTTGTGTACAGTATATATGGCAGCCTAGCTGGCTTGCACTGTTCTTCCGCATGTTATGTTTATATGTATATGCAGATTGTACAGAGTTCGGATGTTTCCTCTTTATGAGATTAGTTTGTGCCATTTATGGGCTATTGATGTTCAGTATGTTTCAGATAAGTGTTTAGGGGTGTTTGGTCGCTAGAGGTCATACTCCCGTCACGGCTCATCGGTTTGGGTCGTGACAAAACGCGTCTGGCAGTTAACTTGAATTATCTTTTCAACGAGGATCACACTAGTGATAATTCATTACATATACTTTATTTTCCAGCCGCTTATCATCTCTCCCCCTATTGTTAGGAAATATAACATTTACGATCCAACCTTATTTTGGGACCAATCTATGTGCGTTGGTGGAGCAAATAAATCATATACCGCACATTCAAATTTCTAGACGGGAATTACTTGGTTCCTAACCCTGAACCAATTGGCAATTGTGATAGGGGAAGTTATCATAACTTGTTGGCTTGATGCATACAAGTGCTGCTTCATATTCAATAGCATATCTCATCCCAAATTTCTTTTTTTAGGAGTTTTGTTCTTATAACCAATTGTTTAGCTATAATTGGAGGCATACGATTTCTGCTAAACCAACTTGGATATAAACCAGCGTTATCAACATCATTTCATAATTTGGAATCGTGCTCTTAATTTAAAAATTTGAGCAAACAATCTTGCAAAAAACAAATTGCAAGTTGATACCAAATGCACATGTGACCATAACATAGATGCATCTATTAAAACTATATAATATTAAACCGGAACACATGACAGGTGATTGAGCCCATATATATATATCACCTTTTATACGTTCCAAAATCATGGGATACAATCCTAACCTTAGCTGGTAAATTAATCAATTTGTCATCATGAGAACATGCAGCACAAGAGAATTCTTGAAGAATATTTTGTTTCTTCAATATATAACCACATGAATTCTCTATTATTATCGCATCACACTTGAACCGGGATGGCCAACCGGTCATGCCAATTTCCGTAGCATGTGATTCCATCATGCTTGTATTTATGTGGTAAAAATTCGGAGGAAAAGAGGGAAACATTCATATACATTTTGTTTACCCGCTATAGTTGTAGTAATTTGAAGATATTAAACCTTCTCATAATTTATAATCTCAATATAATTCATATTTGGCCAATGCCTTTGAAACTTAAAAAGTTTCTTTTGAGACTTACTACAACGCCAATGTTATGAACAATTTCATTCCTCCAAGTAGCAACAAATTAGCTTTTCTAGAGCTCCCAATTAATTGTGTACTACCACAAATTTTATAATGCCATCTGCATGGTTAACATCTTCTCTTAGGGAGTAGCTATCTGTCACGACCCGACTACGGGCCATGACGGGTATCCAGGGCTAACCACCGAACACCGCTCATTCTGCTACTTATCTGGTCTCATTCATAATATGTACTCATAATCATAGAAAACTATCATCACTTGAAACATATTTACTTTTATAAACATAAGCCATTCGGCTATCAAAACAGTAAATATATATATATATATATATATGCATATACATGAAAGACTGTGAGACCATACTACCCACATAATCGCGTATCTACGAGCCTCTACTAGAGTACTGAATATATGGACGGGACAGGACCCCGTCGTACCTAAAATATATATACACAAAAATACTGTCTCAAAATAGCACCTCCGGAATAAGGGAGGGCTTCTGTAAATCTCCTGACAGCTCCTATAGATTTGCACCGTCTTCCTGTCTACCTGTGGGCATGAACACAGCGTCCAAAGAAAAGGACGTCAGTACGAATATTGTACTGAGTATGTAAGGCATATACAATAATAAAACATCAATAAAATGAGGAGCAATCTGTGCTTGACTGAATCATAAAAGAAATAATGCAACTGGCTTACTTTCATACTCATCATCATATCATATATGCATAAACGTATAAGCCGCCCGACCATATAGGTACGGTGTGATAATCAATAACATTAGCATTAGCCTGTGTCCAGGCCTCCCGCGTCCGGGGTACCATCTCATGCCGCCCACTAGTGGTGTCTGCCCATGCCATCTGGCCATGGTGTATAGCTGCCCGCCTTGGCGGTGACTGCCCGGCCATATAGGCGCGGTGTAATATCATCATCATATGCTCATCATAGTATGCTCATCATAATATACTTATCATAATTCATCATAATGCATGCATGGAACTCATAGATAATCATACTCTATCGGGGTGACATAAGGTCGTGGACCCCCGATTACATTATGGAGCATTCATGGACATTCTGCCTCACCTTGAAGTAATTAGCATATAAGGTGGGTGTACACAATAATCAACATCAATAGATTATAGATAGCTTCATAGGAACATCATATCATGGACTATAGAGTCTTTAGACTTTAGCTTATCGTCATCATTATCGAACTCATATCGTATCTCTTATCTCATATAGCTATTCATGAACAAGGACTCTAAATTTTTCTTGAAGATAGGAAGTTCATAAAGAAGAAGGATTTTCATGCTATAGATTCATGCCTTGGAAACAAAGGACTAGCCTCAAATACCTTTGTCATTTAACTATTCTGTCGCTTGCTCGTCCTCCTTTAACGCACTCGTTTATACCTTCAAGGGAATTCGTATTGACATTAGCTAAACAATCGTGAGAACGGGTTCACTAAAGCTAGAGAAACTTGGGCAGCGTTTCCTTTGTTTATACTACTTTCCTCCGTATTCCATATCAACTCCCAACATTCATAACAACAATCAAAATATCATAAGCAATAAGCATCATTTGATTACATTGCCCACATTTCACACTTTCACTCCAAATCCTCCATAATCATGACCAAAGTCCATTATCGCGTTCTTTCTCATACAATACTTATTCCATGTTCTAAATGTCATTTATAACGTATTTATAATCTCAACATATCCATTTTCATGATTCAATCCAACTACTACTCAATAATGACACTATTCACACATTTATGACCCATTTTCTATACTCTTCTACAATCCAAGTGTTTCAACCTATCAATACTTCAAACAACATGAGAAGATCATGAAACTCACCTTAGATGATGGAGGAACAAGCCTTGAATGGTAATACACCTCTTGCACCAAAACCCTATTTCACCTTTCTTGGGATTTCTTGACTTGAATGACTTTAATGGGTTTCACACTCTTGATTCTTGTTGGTTTGATGAAGTTGATCATCTATTTCCTTTGAATTCTTGTGGTTGAAGTGTTTGGAGTGTTCTAGAGGCTTCTTGCGTTGTGGAGATAAAAGATGAAATGAATTAAAATGAGGGAGAGGTCCCTTATATTATTTGAGTTTAGACCCGACCAGAATATACGGACCAACATACGGTCCGTATATTTTTCACTGGCCGTATGTTTGGACCGTATATTTGGTCCAGTGAAGCATACCATTCTGGGCTGAATCTACGGCTGGACATACGGTCCGTAGATTTTATACGGCCAGTATGTCTGGCCGTATGTTTGCCCAGCTTTCCGAGACTTGTTCTCGTCGACTCGTTTGATCTCCGATCCTTATGGAACCTTCTTAACACTTGTTTAATGCCTCAATACCAATCTAAGGGACATTATAACTCTTTCTCAAAGCATCATTAAAACATTGTTAACTCGATACTCGTAAACCATGTCCGACACACGACATATGACTTACTTTCCTTAACAACTTCCTCTCCTTATCTTGAATGTCTTTGAAAATCTTAATTAGGACCATTAAATGCTATTTCTTGCTCGTCAAAACATCGTATACATTATACCCTTCGATGGCCTATTCACTGTATGCTAACGGGGAATTTCCCAAGGTGTAACATTCTTCCCCCCTTTTGGAACATTCGTCCTCGAATGTTAAGTCGTCGGGGATTCTAGAAAAATTTCGCCAGAGTTTTCCCTATAATATGGCGCTACCATCCTGTCACAACAACCCATAATAACATTGCCTCACAAGGCCACAACACAATAGCAATATAAATTGGCCACACACGACCCATATGCATAAAAGAAAAGCATACATACCTTATAATCTCGATGTCTCATCATAGATTTCTTCCGGGGGCTGAAATAATTGCGGATGTATGGATTTCATCTTTTCTTCTGCTTCCCAAGTCATCTCTTCTCGATTGTTATTTCGCCACAAGACTTTGACTGAAGCTACTTCCTTATTCCGAAGTTTCCGTACTTGCCTGTCTAATATGGCAACAGACACTTCTTCATGGGCTAGCTTTTCTGTGATCTGAACATCATCTATTGGCACAATTTTTATAGGATCTCCAACACATTTGCGGAGCATAGAGACATGAAAAACTGGATGAACTAGTTCAAGCTCTGAAGGCAAGTCCAATTCATAAGTCCAATTCATAAGCTACTTGACCCACCTTGCGGATAATCTTATAGGGTCCAATGTATCGAGGACTTAACTTTCCTTTCTTACCAAATCTCATCACCCCTTTCATTGGCGATACTTTCAAAAATACCCAATCATCGATTTGAAATTCTAAATCTCGCCGGCGGTTGTCCGCATAAGATTTTTGGCGACTTTGAGCTGTCAACAATCGATCTCGGATCACCTTGACTTTATCTACAGCTTGTTGAATCAACTAAGGGCCTATTAATTGTATTTCTCCTATTTCAAACCATCCAATTGAAGATCTGCACTTCCTTCCATACAAAGCTTCATACAGAGCCATTTGGATACTGGAATGATAGCTATTGTTGTAGGCAAATTCGATTAAAGGTAAGTGGTCGTCCCAACTACCACCGAAATATAGAACACATGCCCTTAGCATATCCTCCAAGGTCTGTATGGTACGTTCAGCTTGCCCATCAGTCTGCAGATGAAATGCCGTGCTGAGCCTTACTTGAGTACCTAGACCTTCTTGGAAAGATTTGCAGAACTTAGCTATAAACTGTGCTCCTCTGTCTGTAATAATAGATATCGGAATACCATGAAGTCTCACAATCTCCTTGATATACAACCTCGCATAATCTTCGGCTGGGTATGTGGTTCTGACTGGAAGAAAATAAGCTGCTTTCGTGAGTCTGTCCATGATCACCCATATAGAATCATACTTGACTCGGGAACGGGGTAGTCCTACAATAAAATCCATATTGATCACTTCCCATTTCCATGTAGGAATTTCCATTGCTTATAATAACCCCCCTGGCTTTTGATGTTCTATCTTTACTTGCTGGCAATTTGAACATTGGGCTACAAATTCTGCTATGTCTCTTTCCATGCCATCCCACCAATACATCAACTTGAGATCGTGATACATCTTCGTCGTTCCTGGATGAATAGAGTACCGAGAGTAATGGGCTTCTTCTAGAATTCGATGACGCAATCCTGCAACGTTCAGAACACATAGCCTGCCTCGGTATCTAAGAATCCCATCTATAGAAGTTTCAAATGGAGACTCCTCTTTTGCATGACACATATCTCTATAATGATTCAATTGAGGATCTTCATACTGTCGCTCTTTCACTTCCGTATTCAAGGATGAGACTGTGGGATTATTAATACTAACCCTTGCATCACTTGAATCAATTAAACGTACTCCAAGATCTGCTAGTTGGTGGAGCTCATGAATCATTTCTTTCTTCTCCAAGGGTACTTCACATAAGCTACCCATTGATCGGCGGCTAAGCGCATCCACTACTACATTTGCCTTTCCGGGGTGGTATAAAATATTCACATCATAGTCCTTCAATAATTCTAACCACCGCCTCTGTCGCAGATTCAACTCCTTCTGTTTGAAAATGTATTGATGACTCTTATGATCCGTATAGATATCAACATGCACACCATACAAGTAATGTCTCCATATTTTTAATGCATGAATAACTGCGGCCAATTCAAGATCACGAGTTGGGTAGTTCTTTTCAGGTTTCCACAACTGTCTCGATGCATAAGCAATAACCTTACCGTGCTGCATTAATACACATCCTAACCCCACACCAGAAGCATCACAATACACGACATAGCCATCTGGCCCTTCTGGGAGTGTTAAGACTGGAGCTGAGGTCAACCTGTCCTTCAACTCTTGGAAGCTATGCTCACAAGCATCATTCCACTGAAATTTGGCTGATTTTTGGGTTAATTTCATCAACGGGGCTGAAATAGATGAAAAGCCCTCTACAAATCTCCTATAATACCCTGCCAATCCCAGAAAACTACGAACTTCTGTAGGCGTCGTAGGCCTTGGCCAAGTCTTCACAGCCTCAATCTTCTGAGTGTCAACTCTAATGCCATCATCTCAAATAACATGACCCAGAAATGTCACAGAATTCAACCAAAACTCGCACTTTAAAAATTTTGCATACAACTCCCGAGTTCGAAGAATTCCAAGAACAATACGTAAATGATCTGCATGTTCTGATTCTGTGCGAGAATACACCAGAATATCATCAATAAATACTATTACAAACAGATCCAAGAGAGGCCTGAATACATTATTCATCAAATTCATAAACACTGCCGGAGCATTAGTTAGCCCAAACGACATCACTCGGAATTCATAATGGCCATATCTCGTCCTAAAAACTGTCTTGGGAATATCTTCTTCTCTAACTCTCACTTGATGATAACCCGACCTCAAGTCTATCTTAGAGAACCACTTGGCACCCTGTAGCTGATCAAATAAATCATCAATTCTCGGAAGAGGATATCTCGTTCTTTATCGTCACCTTATTCAGTGCTATAATCAATGCACATTCGTAGGGAACCATCTTTCTTTCTTACAAATAAGACTGGGGCTCCCCACGGTGATGAACTAGGTCTAATAAACCCCTTCTCAAGCAAATCTTTCAATTGCGCCTTTAACTCTTTCAATTCTGCCGGTGCCATTCGATAAGGAAGGGTAGAAATAGGCTTGGTATTCGGCAACACATTGATGGAAAAGTCAATTTCTCTCTCTGGAAGAAGGCCTGAAAGTTCATCTGGAAATACATCCGGGAACTCATTCACTACCGGAACAGATTGGAAAGTTGGCGACTCTGCTTCGGTGTCATGAACTCGAACTAAATGATAAATATAGCCCTTAGCTATCATTTTCCTTGCCTTAAGGTAGGAAATAAACCTACCTCTTGGAGTTTCCGTATTACCTTTCCATTCAAGCACGGGCTCTCCCGGAAATTGAAATCGAACTAATTTCATCCGACAATTAACATTAGCATAACATGAGGCTAACCAATCCATACTCATAATCACATCAAAATCTAGTATTTCCAGCTCAACTAAATCAGCTTTAGTTTGGCGGTCATATATCACAATCGCACAATCTTTATATACTCGTCTAGCTATCACGGGATCACCAACCGGAGTAGAATCCTCAAAAGGCTTAATTGGCTTGGGTTTCACCCCAATACGGTTAGCAACATATGGAGTAATATATGATAATGTGGAACCCGAATCTATCAATGCATACACATCATGGGAAAATACTGATAATGTACCTGTAACCACATCTGGGGATGACTCGAGATCCTGTCGTCCGGCTAAAGCATACAAGCGGGGCTGAGTAGCACCTGAAGTAGATGCTCCCCCTCGGCCTACTGGAATCTGGGGAGTCTGCCCTACCGGACGCACTGATGAAGAACCAGCCGCTGATCCTGTAGGCTGGGTCCCAACTCTACCGCTCATCGACGGGCAATCTCTCATCATGTGCCCTACCTGACCACAAGTATAACAAGCGTCTGAACCCTGGCGGCACTGTCCGGAGTGTAATCTACCGCACTGACTGCATCGCGGTACTGGAGGTCTCCTCTGGCTATAGTCTCCCCCAAACTGTGAACCTGAGGCCCTCGAACTCTGACCCTGTCCAGAACGGAAGGAGCGATCAAATCTCCTACCAGTAAATCGGGGAGGTGCACTAGTCACCGACTGGCCTGAGTGTCTAGAATATGTCTGCCTTGATCCCCCTCTATAATCACTGCCTGTGCCCATAGATCTGGCCCTTTTGCTTTGCCCTCTATCAACATCACGATCACCCCTTTGCGGAGGTTGTTGCCCTTCTAGATTTTGGGCATAGGCTTGAATGCGGGAAATATCCATCCCATCTTGCAATGAAGCCGTTAAGCAATCTTTAAATAAATGTGGCCCTAAGCCACTCACAAATCTGTGCACCCGATCTCCCATATCGGCCACCATAGTCTGAGCATACCTAGCCAAAGAATTGAATTGAAGGCTATACTCCCGGGCGCTCATATTCCCTTGCTTCAAATTTAAAAATCTATCCGCCCTAGCTCGGCGGACCTCGGGTGGCAAATAATGGCGAATGAAAGCATCTACGAATTCCTGCCAAATGGGAGGAGGCGCATCCTCCTTTCTTGATGCTATCCAATTATTGTACCATAGAACCACCACATCCCGGAGACTATATGATGCCAACTCCACGGATTCGGTCTCGGAAGCATGAATAATCCGAAACGTTCTCAACATTTCATCAATAAATCCTTGCGGGTCTTCATCCGGCTTTGACCCAAAGAATTCCGGCGGATTCAAGCTCATAAAGTCACGGGCTCTAGTACTAGCTGACCGATCACTTGGGCCCGCATTCTGCCGCTGTGCCTGGGCGGTGACTAACTGCGTCAATAAATGAATGGCCTCGGTCACTTGTTGACCCGAAGTAGCCGGTGGAGGGACTAGAGGCATAAGAGCTGGAGCTGAAGCCCCTTCTTGCTCTTCCGTAATAGGCGGAATAGTGGAGGCATTAGATGGAGCCTCATTATGTGATTCATTCTCATCTACATTCATAGGCGGCTCTCTTTCTGCCCGCCTTTTCGTCGTACTCTTGCCCTTCTGGGCGGCTTTAGCTTTTCCTTTTGGCGGCATTTCTGAAATCACAACACACTATTAGGGAGGATAAAAGCTTATGCACGGCTATATCGCACGATCTCATAAGTAGAAAGATGGTCATTTTTCCTAAATGCCTTGTAGCTTCCCGTTTATTAGCGTGGCGCGCAACACACCATAAACAAGACTCTACTAGACACGGCTCGTAGACACTTCCTAGGACTGAACTGCTCTGATACCACTTTTGTCACGACCCGACTACGGGCCATGACGGGTATCCGGGGCTAACCATCGAACACCGCTCATTCTGCTACTTATTTGGTCTCATTCATAATATGTACTCATAATCATAGAAAACTATCATCACTTGAAACATATTTACTTTTATAAACATAAGCCATTCGGCTATCAAAACATATATATATATATATATATATATATATATATATATATATATATATATATATATATATATATATATAAAGAAAGATGTGAGACCATACTACCCACACTGCGTATCTACGAGCCTCTACTAGAGTACTGGACATATGGACGGGACAGGACCCCGTCGTACCCAAAATATATGTACACAAAAATACTGTCTCAAAATAGCACCTCCGGAATAAGGGAGGGCTTCTGTAAATCTCCTGACAGCTCCTATAGATCTGCACCGTCTCCCTGTCTACCTGTGGGCATGAACACAGCGTCCAAAGAAAATGACGTCAGTACGAACATTGTACTGAGTATGTAAGGCATATACAATAATAAAACATCAATAAAATGAGGAGCAATCTGTGCTTGACTGAATCATAAAAGAAATAATGCAACTGGCTTACTTTCATACTCATCATCATATCATATATGCATAAACGTATAAGCTGCCCGACCATATAGGTACGGTGTGATGATCAATAATATTAGCATTAGCCTGCGTCCAGGCCTCCCGCGTCCGGGGTACCATCTCATGCCGCCCATTAGTGGTGTCTGCCCATGCCATCTGGCCATGGTGTATAGCTGCCCGCCTTGGCGATGACTGTCCGGCCATATAGGCGCGGTGTAATATCATCATCATATGCTCATCATAGTATGCTCATCATAATATACTTATCATAATTCATCATAATGCATGCATGGAACTCATAGATAATCATACTCTATCGGGGTGACATAAGGTCGTGGACCCCCGATTACATTATGGAGCATTCATGGACATTCTGCCTCACCTTGAAGGAATTAGCATGTAAGGTGAGTGTACACAATAATCAACATCAATAGATTATAGATAGCTTCATAGGAACATCATATCATGGACTATAGAGTCTTCAGACTTTAGCTTATCGTCATCATTATCGAACTCATATCATATCTCTTATCTCATATAGCTATTCATGAACAAGGACTCTAAATTTTTCTTGAAGATAGGAAGTTCATAAAGAAGAAGGATTTTCATTCTATAGATTCATGCCTTGGAAAGAAAGGACTAGCCTCACATACCTTTGTCGTTTAACTATTCTATCGCTTGCTCGTTCTCCTTTAACGCACTCGTTTATACCTTCAAGGGAATTCGTATCGACATTAGCTAAACAATCATGAGAACGGGCTTACTAAAGCTAGAGAAAATTGGGCAACGTTTCCTTTGTTTATACTACTTTCCTCCATATTCCATATCAACTCCCTACATTCATAACAACAATCACAATATCATAAGCAATAAGCATCATTTGATTACATTGCCCACATTTCACACTTTCACTCCAAATCCTCCATAATCATAACCAAAGTCCATTATCGCGTTCTTTCTCATACAATACTTATTCCATGTTCTAAATGTCATTTATAACGTATTTATAATCTCAACATATCCATTTTCATGATTCAATCCAACTACTACTCAATAATGACACTATTCACACATTTATGACCCATTTTCTATACTCTTATACAATCCAAGTGTTTCAACCTATCAATACTTCAAATAACATGAGAAGATCATGAAACTCACCTTAGATGATAGAGGAACAAGCCTTGAATGGTAATACACCTCTTGCACCAAAACCCTATTTCACCTTTCTTGGGATTTCTTGACTTGAATGACTTTAATGGGTTTCACACTCTTGATTCTTGTTGGTTTGATGAAGTTGATCATCAATTTCCTTTGAATTCTTGTGGTTGAAGCATTTGGAGTGTTCTAGAGGCTTCTTGAGTTGTGGAGATAAAAGATGAAATGAATTAAAATGAGGGAGAGGTCCCTTATATTATTTGAGTTCAGACCCGACCAGAATATACGGACCAACATACGGTCCGTATATTTTTCACTGGCCGTATGTTTGGACCGTATATTTGGTCCAGTGAAGCATACCATTCTGGGCTGAATCTACGGCTGGACATACGGTCCGTAGATTTTATACGGCCAGTATGTCTGGCCGTATGTTTGCCCAGTTTTCCGAGACTTGTTCTCGTCGACTCGTTGATCTCCGATCCTTATGGAACCTTCTTAACACTTGTTTAACGCCTCAATACCAATCTAAGGGACATTATAACTCTTCCTCAAAGCATCATTAAAACATTGTTAACTCGATACTCGTAAACCATGTCCGACACACGACATATGACTTACTTTCCTTAACAACTTCCTCTCCTTATCTTGAATGTCTTTGGAAATCTTAATTAGGACCATTAAATGCTATTTCTTGCTCGTCAAAACATCGTATACATTATACCCTTCGATGGCCTATTCACTGTACGCTAACGGGGAGTTTCCCAAGGTGTAACACTATCATTATGGTCATGAACCTTTATAAGCAAGACTTATCCTTACTTTTATCCTTTGGTAATTCATAATAAGACCATATTTGTGACATACCAAAAGTACGTGACCAATGACCATTTATGCCAAAATAATTTTTTCTCTCAAACCTCCCGTAGAGGCGAGTTGTGTTATTTATCCAATAATACATGAGAACGTTCTTATCCATAATTGTACATGTTTCACTTTCAAAAATGGGCGAGCATTCACGATGCTTATCACAAGTCACATTCTCGTCAAGGAATGGATTATAATCATATATACGTGCTTCATAAATTTTCATTATAAGCCCATTGTCTTTATCATATTCATAGACCCTCCTCGCCATCACTTTAAAGTTGTATTCCTTTCTTTTGATCGAGGATTTATAAAATTTTATCCAATTGGGTCTCACGACAACCGCATGTCCAATAACTTTTCATCACATATTGATGACAAAAATTACCTTCACCTTTAAAGGGCCATTTAGAGAACTCATAATGTTCTTCCACTTATATAACCACAATGATGATTAACATTATTTTGTCGTTTGCCACGTCCACATTCATTCGTTTAACCACTTATTTTCATTTAGACTTATTATGAACTGCTATCACATTCCCCTCACGGAATGGAGCATATCAAGTGGGACGGGCTTCACGATTTTTCATCAAATGCACATTATTTTGCCTTAATCATCATTACATCATTAATATAGTGCATTGGGACTCAAACTCACCGTCTTATCCATACAAAAGCGTGTTAGACCATAAATCGATGGGACTTGAACCCATTATCTTATATTACCATCATAGTGCACCGGACTCAAACCCGATGTCTTAACCTCTTGGTGCGATGGGACTTGAATCCACTGTCTTACCCTCAAATAATGGCATGATAAGTCAAAGTGCTATGGGGCTTACCCTTTGATCCTTTAAAAATATTACCACTCACTGGCCATGAATTTCTTTAGAATAGTCTAATTGGGAAGACTAATCAACTGTACAACGTATGAATAAAATTGCAGATCGACGTGTTTAGTACCATTTTCTGAAGTTTTTTTTTCGCTCCCGGTCGTTTCAAGGCTTAAGAAGGCTTTTGCAACAGTCACTTTTTGTGTATCAAAGAAGTACTCATTATTTTCTAATCAGAAGTAAAGAACAAGATCAGAATAAAACTGCTGAGAGTTATCCCAAATATACACAATCTTATAAGCACTTAATCCATTTCTAGGCCAATATAATATGCTCATCTATATAAGCAAGAAATTTTATAGCCGTCACTTCTCTGCAAAAAGAAAAAATGTTAGGAGAGTATTCAACTGGCAGGGATTAACTTTCCTTAGGCTTCACAAAAAGACAAAAAATTCTCTTAATAAATTCATCTCACAATAGATATCATGAATTCATAATAAAACTACAACCAAATGGCATCCAGTTTATATGCAAACATTAGATCAGGATAAAGAAAAATAGAGGGTCGGTCATAACAAAAATTGAAAAAAGGTCACTGATTTTGCTTTTATCTAAAGGTAAGACTCTAATTTCCTCCACAAATAACTAATCTTTTTTCTTCTCTCGTAAGAACAGTTTAGATTATAAAGATGTTATAAAACAGTAAAACTAAATTTCATAGAGATGATTATTATGGTATCACCTGGCAGCGTGATCATTCAAGATATGCAACAATATGTTGCCCCAAGTGATCAGCAAGAGGCAGCACCAATAAAATTGTCGCTAGGCGTCACAGTTCGAGGTAGAACAACCCGAATATAACTCAACTAGCTAGAGACTCGTGCTGATAACGTGTTGTAAAATTAACCTAAAAGAGTAATAATAGTAAAGGATAAAAATAATAGAAATAGAGAGAACAAGAGAGGAGAGATTTCTTATTCAACCAAATGTGTTCAAGTCTAAGTACATCACCTATTATATCTCTCTATATACTACTACATAGAGGATAGTCAAAAGGTGGCAATGAAAAAGATAATAACTATGAAGGTTATGGGGGAAGATCATGGAGGTGTGGGAATTAATATTTACATAATGAAGATAGGAGGGGAGATTTAATAACTACATC
Source organism: Lycium ferocissimum (assembly GCF_029784015.1). Taxonomy (NCBI): domain Eukaryota; kingdom Viridiplantae; phylum Streptophyta; class Magnoliopsida; order Solanales; family Solanaceae; genus Lycium; species Lycium ferocissimum. Next base: position 57,242,209 of record NC_081347.1, read on the forward strand.
ATCAAGAAAGTAGTTAGAGTAACTTCTTAGGAGTTATGGACATCTGTTAGGCACAGTAATGTTGACCAAGTGTATGCTCTCTGTTAGGCACTTGAAACTAGCAAGCAATAATAGAAAATCAAGTAGATTTGCAAAAACATATACTACACTGAACAACATTTTTAGTTTTGTATTTGATCTTCTTCTTTTTTTGGGTTCTCAAATCAACACTCTTCCTCTTGCTTCCTACCCTACACACGTGCCCACAAAATATAACTTGAACTTTGTAACTTTCCAGTACCACGAAACAAATAAATAATCCTTAAATAATCTAGAAAAATTAAGAAGGGAGCGTTAGGGTTTACAATAGATACTTTATATATAGAGGGGTAAAATGTAATTATGATAATTCTTAACGGGTTAATGGTTTACCCGATAAGGAAATTGAGTAATCCGCCCCCGGACCGTTAAACCGTTAACTGTAAAATTTTAATCCGTCCACCAATTGTTAATTCGATAACCCAATACCAATAAGCCAATAAGCCGATTTTGCAGTTGGTTTGTCGGTTACTGTTCGGTTTTGAACAACCCTAGTTACAACAATCAACATAGTTCTTACTAAATTTTAATTTTTTTAATAATTTGTTGAGTATCTAATAGTTTTTTTCTTAATTTTTATTTTTATTTTATTATGGTTATGTATAACATATCAAATAAAAAAATGACATTTAAAGATATTTTGACATACAAATTCACAGGCCAGTTTGGGCTTCATAACAGCCTAACTTTTCAATGGGTTTAATTGGACGGATCAAAATAGATTGTGTTACTAAATGGATGAGTTAAATTTAAACGAGTTGGTCAGATCATATTTTTATGGGCTAATTTTACGGGCTAATTTTACATCCCTAATTGTGTTGATTGAGTTGATAATGCAAATATCCTGGTAGAGCTTTGATTTTCAGGAACAATTCTCCACTTCAATTTTTTTGTCCCGAAGAATCTATCAATCGGAGGAGTGCAATACACATTGAATTTCTCATAGTAATACATAATAAAAAAAGTATTTGTGACCGTTCAAGAAATGACACAAAATATAGTAGTAACAAAAATTTGGCCAAACAGGCTATTACTTGCTGAAAGAATGAAAGCTCAATATGGTACCTATCTATGGAAACTAAGAAAAGAAGAGATACTCATAATTCACTGGTAAGATAGGAGAGAGATAGGAAGCTTGGAGGAATTGCGAAAAAGGGAACATTTGTGTCCCATATTTGATCAAGTAATAAAATGCACGCAAAAGATACGTGTTAAATTTTGTTCGATTAATATAAAACTTGGGCGGCTATGAACATGATCTGATTGATTTACGAAATGAATGGATGGAAATGGAACTTCTATGCCTTCTCACAGAGGATATAATAAAATCTTGTTATTATATAATTTGCTGCTGTTATTAATTCCTGTTTCCACTGCTTTTAAATAAGTGGATCTAGTGAATAAGTACATACTCCGTTTAAAATTTCCTTCATTCGTGGGGGCCATTGATCTCAACTCGTTGGACTTGTTAAAATTGAATTGAATCAAGAAAGTAACATTATTTACTTTTCTTTTTTCACCTCAAAAGGGTGTGATGTAGTAGATGAGACTGCTCTTTCCTTAACCAGAGATCTCAGGTTCGAATACGAAAAAATCTTTGATAAGGAGAAGTTAAACCCTACATTGAAAATGTGAAAAATTCAAACACCGACGGCCGAAAGTCTTGCTGAGATGAATGGCATTATTCCTTCATCTTAAGTCTTAAATATAGGTCCATTTCTTTAACATGGTATCATAGAAGGACCCATCTCAATTCAAAATTTTTGATGTTAAGCCAAAGAGTGGTCTCTTTATACCGCTACCTCTTGAACTAACTTTTGAGGTTGAGTTAAGATTCAAAATCCATTTCTTTAACAATGCAAATATGGAATAGTTGAGCCAATGTATACCGGATACATGATGCTTATAAAAATTTAGAAAAGAAAAGCTGGGTATTGAGGCTTTTTGTGAAATTGAGCATCTAATTCAACCAACCAAACCGTTCTGGGCTGCGGGTTCATTTGGAGGTACGCCTCCCATAAGAATCTCCAAGAAAAGGAAAAGTCACAAAAATACAACTTTAAAAATGTTAATTAAAAAGATTACAACAACTTTTCAAAAATTACATAAATACAACTTTTTTAAAATTTTAACTTTTTAATTATAAAAATACAACTTTTTACACTCCTTAAATGTCAATAGAAGTTACTATCATTAATGCATATCCACTTTTTACTTTCTCTTTCTTTCAAAATCATCTCCATCCCCCCTCCCCTCCCGCCCCAACCTCAAATGAGATGTATACAAAAGTAGGAAGCTTACATAAATATATGATTCTCGACAAAGAACGGCCACTTAATATTTGTATATATAAAGATTGTAGTGTTCAAGCAAATAAGATTATGCTCTTCTGACCCATGAACTAGCTACGCAGAACCCTTTTGTGTGTGTGTTTTTATATGTATTTTATATCATTATAATAATTGACATACCGGTGTCACATGTTTTATATAGGATACTTAATATCATATAATGTATACAATAGCACAATATACTTAATATTATATGGTATGGAATAGGAAGAGCAAGAATGGAACCGCTATCGCTTGTCCTATCATCCGCGATGAGCTTCTTTCATTCGTCTCCCAGTTATATGTTGTATATGGTATACATAATATATATAATGTATATAATAGAACAATATACTTAATATTATACCAATATTATATGTTGCATAGAGTATACTTAATATTATATAATGTATACAATATCACAATATACTTAATATTATATACCGTATATAATATTATAATATACTTGATATATTATTTTTGATGTTATAAAATAAAAGTTACAAGAATAGTTTTCATGCTAAAGTGCGATTAAATGGTTACTAATTAATATGAATATTCATGCACTTTTTTTAATAGTAATATATTCAAATAATTCCAACAATTTCTTTTAGTCACAAAAAGATAATTGCATCAAAGTGAAAAGTAAAAGAATAAAAATACAAAGGAGGGAACAATAAATTTAAAACGAGATAACAACCCTATGCATCTGACTTTTTTTTTGGGGGGAGGAAAACTATTTTTTAAAGTAGGGTTGATACTAGATATTCATTTGCAAATATTCCCTATACTAGATATTTATTTGTAAATATTCCCTAATTATATTTAATATGTTAGCATTAATATATCATTCTTAAAAAGACTATCAAATATGATTTTAGCGGAAGATTTTTGTTGGTGGTTATTATAATATCTACTTTGTTTCCACACACACACACACACAAAAAAAAAAAAAAAGAAGAAAAAAAAAAGGTAAAACAAAAAAGTTTCTTAATGAAAACATTATTCATCTATGAAAACAATACCTTTATTCTATTTTTCTTTATTCTATTTTTGGGTAAAAGAATCTTCATATATCACCTAATAAGTGTCTACATTTTCAAAATCTGATGGTGGGATGCTTTTCTAACTTAGAAATGGTTCTTATTATAGAAATTAATATAGATATAATTAATTGATTAGCTTAAATTTAGGGATTTATTATATTGTGAACTTCTTGATTTCGGGAGAGAGAATATGCTCTTCTTTTGTATACCAAGTATACTTATTTTGATGTACTAAATGTAATAATGAAATTGGTTGTAGATTATGCAATAATTTACTCATTTACTAGTATTTATGTAACTTTCTCAATAGAAAATTGGGAAAGAATTGCCCACTTCCATGCCCTTTTTTTTTTTTTTTTTTTTGTGCGGATTGACCTTCATTTTGGGGTGGTCTTTAATTTTTGTTCTTCAAATTGGTGGTCTTTAAGTTTTTCCCTTTGCCTAATAACCCAGAGGTTGTGGGTTCGAATCCCAGCTCAGTTAAAAAAAAATCGCAAGGCAGAATTTTGCAAATCTGTCCATGCAAATTCTGTTATGCAAAATTCTGCCTTAAGGCAGAATTTGCGAATTTCCAAATCATTTTTTTGCGCGGAATGCCCTTCGTTTGGGGTGGTCTTTAAATTTTGCCCCTCATATTTGAAATCTTTAAAATTTGCCCTTCGCCTAACACCCATAGGTTCCAGGTTCGAACCCACGCGCAGTCAAAATTTTAAAAAAAATTCGCAAGGCAAGTTTAAATTTCGCTATGCCTAACCGCATACTTTTGTTAAGGAATTACCAAAGTTATGCCGGACCCGGATACTTATGCCTTGTGGGCGACCTTGGCATATAAGTATGCGGTCCGGCATAACTTTGATAATTCCTTCACAAAGTTATGCCGGGTCCGCATAAAAGTTTGCCCATTAAAAGTATGCCCCCACCGCATAACTTTGTGAAGGAATTATCAAAGTTATGCGGACCCAGATACTTATGCCTTATGGGCCGATTAGATAAGTATGCGGGTCCGCATAACTTTGATAATTCCTTCACAAAGTTATGCGGGTCCGCATAAAAGTTTGCCCATTAAAAGTATGCCCCACCGGCATAACTTTGTGAAGGAATTATCAAAGTTATACGCCGGACCCGGCATACTTATGCCAAGTCCGCCCATAAGGCATGGAGTATGCCGGTCCGCATAAAATGTATGTGTAATTCCTTAACAAGTGTATGCTGTTGGCGGCATAGCGAAATTTAAACTGCCTTGCGAATTTTTTTTAAAATTTTGACTGCGCGTGGGTTCGAACCTGGAACCTATGGGTGTTAGCCGAAGGGCAAAATTTAAACATTTCAAATATGAAGGGCAAAATTTAAAGACCACCCCAAAAGAAGGGCAATTCTGCGAATTGCCCTTTCCAAATTCTGCCTTAAGGCCCAAATGCATAGGCAGAATTTGCAAAACTCTACCTTGCAAATTTTTTTTTTTTTACTGAGCTGGGGTTTGAACCCACAACCTCGGGTATTAGGCGAAGGGCAAAACTTGAAGACCACCAATTTGAAGGGCAAAAATTAAAGACCACCCCCAGCAAAGGACAATCCTGCAAATTTCCCATTTACTTTTATACCCCCAAAACTATTTACCCTTTCTACCCATTGTAGCTTTTGTATGTAATTTTCTCTTTTTTCTTCTATTTTTTCTTATTTCTCTACTTCTTATTTTCTTTTCTCCGTTTTTTTCTCTCTCTCCTTTTTTGTTCATTTTTTTTTTCAAATCATATTATTCTTTATTTTCTATTGCACCATAATCTCTGTATTTTATTCTAGCTCCTTCCTTTTTATTTTTTGTTTCTTTTTTTATTTCATTTAATTCTTTTTTTTTTGTTCTTCATAATCTAATTTCATTCACTTTTTTTTGACCTTTTTATTTATTTTTCTTTTTTTAATAGCTAGTGATTTTCATTCAATTTTTCTCCTTTTCTAATTTCATTTTTTTCTTCAGATTATTTCTTTCTTTATTTCATGTTTTGTTTTTATAATCTTATTCTACACATGATTTGGCTATTCTATTTTTTCCTTTTTTCTATATCAATAAAAAGGATAACTAATATATTATACTTTTTATAATTAATTTTACTTTTTTATATTTAAAAAATAATGAATGCTAGCATATAGTATACCTAGTCAATAGCAGTAAAGGTATATTGTTGCAAAGATAGAATGATACGCACATGGTGTATTACATATAATGATCAAGAATCATAGAAAGATTGGTCATTCCTTAAAAATATATTACTCAGTCCTCTATGATACACGTATGAAATATCATATACTGATATACTGACATAGTATCATAAAAGATTGTTTCAGTCCTTCAAAAAATAATACTTCATCCTCTATAATACTCATATGGTATATAATGTACTGACATGCTATCATAGAGGACTGACAGTTCATTCCTTCAAGAAAAACACTCAGTCCTCTATGATACCAATCTGGTATATATCATATACTGACTGGGTATTAATGGTGACTGACCCACATCGTACATCATATACTGACATGGTATCATTGAGGACTGGCAGTTTATTTCTTCATGAAAAAACTTAGTCCTCTATGATACCAATCTGGTATATATAATTATATACTGGCTGGGTTTCATAGATGGCAAATTCATTCCAACACTACTCAATCCTCTATGATGCCCACACAGTATATATCATATACTGACATGGTATCATAGAGGACTGGTTCATTTCTTCAAGAGAAAAGAACTTGCGTGCCCCCTCAAACCAAAATCATTACCCGCCCATACCCCCATTACTTTCGTAACTCCAGAAAAAATTAAAACTATTTACCCGAGATGGCCCCAAATTATGATACCAACATGGTATATAAATATACTGAGATGATATCATGGATGATCATGTTCATTTATTTAAAAGGACACACTTTTCTCGAAAAAAACCTCTATGATACCATCGTCTTATACACATATATTGTGATGGTATCATGGAGGAATGCTTTAGTCCTTCAATGAGACACTCCTCAGGACCATGGCACTATCGTGGTATATAAATATACTGAGATGGTATCATAGAGGACTGCTTCAGTCCTTCTCTTAGTCCTTCATGATACCATCATGATATATAAATATACTGCGATGAGAGGAAGGGGTTTGGGCTAGGGGGCATGTTGGGTAATTAGTTTGGGCTGGGCTAGGCAGAAGCGAAAATAGTTTGGGAGGGGGCATGGGCGGGTAATTAGATTGGGTTGGGCGGGCAATTAGTGATGTTTGGGCGAGGGGGCATGTGTGTTCTTTCCCCCAAGAAAAACACTCCTCAATCCTCTATGATACTCACACGGTATATCTTATATACTGACAGGGTATCATCGAGGATCGGGTTATTCCTTCAGGAAAAATGCAACACAATCCTCTATGATACTCACATGATATATATCATATATTAATAGGGTATCATGGATGACTGACTCATATGATATATTATATACTTACAAGATATCATAAATGATTGATTCATTCCTTTAAAAAAGAGTTTAGTCATCTATGATACCCATATGGTATATATCATATTGACAGGGTATCACAGAGACTAATTCTTTCCTTGAAAATAAAAAAGATTACTTGTCAGTCCTCTATGTTACCCACATGGTATATATTATATACTGACAGGGTATCATAAAAGGACCGATTCATTTCTGAAAAAAAAAACTCCTCATTCCAGATACCCATATGATATATATCATATACTGGCAAGGTATACCACAATGAGTTAAATTTTGTAAAAAGAATTACAAAAAAATAGAGCCACATTTAAATATAGGTTTTGTTTTCATTTGCAAAATAGAAATATTTCATAAAAACGCACCTTAATTAATATACACTTTAATTAATATACTGTCATAGTATACTAGTGACTCTAGTATTTTTCTTAATTATTTTTTGTTGTAGTTTAATTATTTTATTTTTGTATATTTATATTAGTATAAAATAGTCATTAATATTTTTATCTTTCTATTTAATAATTTTAAGGAAACAATAAAACAGAAAAAAAAGGATAAAATAAAATAGAGAAAAGGACAAAAAAATGAAAGCTCTAACACATCCCCCCGGAAGGTATTTAATAATTTTAATCATAATATTATTTATACATTATTCTTTAAATATTTCACATATACAAAATAAAAAATGTTGTTTATTGGAAACAATGAATAAAGAAGCAATATATTAACAAGTAAAAAGACAAACAAAAACAGTGTAATTTGAATATTAGCATGATTTAAATAGGTGCAACAGAGCATATCTTCTACTACCTATTGTTTTAACGATGTGGGCAGACATTAGCTTCTAAAAATCCAAGCAACACGGGTAATAACTTTGTAATAGAAAGGCATTTAGCGTAAATAATTTTAGTGGGGGCATAGACACGTAATTATTTAGGCCGAGTGGGTACTTTATGCGCTTTTCCCTAGAAAATTACACCCATTAAATTTAACAACGGGTGATCTTGAATTTTCAATCTTCACTTGTTCTACAGGAAAACCTTAGATCAAAAGTCAAAAGTACTCCGCATGGAGCAAAACTTATTAAACTTGAAAATTTAACCATGGATCAAGCAGCCGGGTCAAACGTTCAAGACCATCCAATTTCAAAGCCATTTTTGTTAATCACCCCAATAAGAAAAATTGATTAATCCTATAAATTGTCAAAGCAATTCAAATCCATGAACGTTTATTTTGATTGTATTTTCTATACTAGCTAGCTAGTGCGTGGTACGTTCATTGGATGGTCTAATTAGTTTGTCTTGGATGTGTTTTTTTTTTGTACACCGGAAAAAAATATAATTTCTTAGAATTCTTCATAAATTATAACTTAAGTTCCAAGGAGTAAAAACTCCATTTCCGTGAGCACATCTTACCAGATTTAGCAAATCTTCTTCATGTTTATATATTTCGTTTACCAAAAAATCTGCATGCTTTATATAATAGCAACACTAGTTACCTCAAACAGATATTTACAAATTCTCAATAATAATCCTAAGAGAATATATGATACTGTATATTTTTGTAAAGCAAGATGTACAAAATTCTTTGGCTTTGCAGATGGTTTCTCTCTCTCTCTCTCATCTTCTCTCTCCTCTCATATACAACGGTAAGTTAGCTCCTCCCCCCCCCCCCCCCCACCCCACCCACCCCCCAACCAGGCCACCCCAACCGGCGACCACCACCACTGGTTCCGGCCGGCCAGATCTCTCTCTCTCTCCTCTGTTCTCTCTTTTCTCTCCTTCTTCCTTTCTTGTTTTTTTCCCTTTTTTCTCTTTTCCTTTCTCTTTTACGATCGGAAACCCTCCACCAAGAGGTTTCCGGGCAGCTTCTGCATGACAGGTAATCGAGTTTTCGGCAGGTTCCGGTCGGTGAACAAAGTGATTCCGGCTAGTGAACGCATTTTCCCACAGAGAACGGTATTTTCGGCGGCAAAAAGAGAGATTTCTCGGTGGTGAACGGTGTTTTACTTACTTGGAGTTGGTACCTCCAATAGCCCATTTCCTATCATTTAGCCTTATAAATTTTGCTTGCTCCACCTAATTGAATACCTATTTCTCCGCTTATAGACTATTACTAACTTGTGCTCTATTATTGATCCTTCGTTTGTCTTAGATTAACCTTTCACTAGCGTATATTTGCTTTACTGGCTTTGGTGAGGGATGGTAGACTAGGGTCATGTTCTCGGTTGGGATCGGGGACTAGGGTTTGGGGGGCTATAGGGGTTGAGGGAGCTTCTAGATTGAGAGTAGGGTCTTGGAATATTAGGGCTTTATCGAGAAAGTCCATAGAGTTAGTTAAGATTCTTAAAAAGAGGAGGATTAATATAGCTTGTGGCCAAGAGACTAAATGGGTAAGACCTAAAGCTAAGGATGTGGACGGGTACAAGCTTTGGTTCTCGGGCAAGTCGAGGTATAGGAATGGGGTAGGGATCTTAGTAGATAGTGAGCTTAGAGATCGGTGGTAGAGGTTAGGAGGATCAACGACGAGGATGATGGCGATTAAGTTAGTCGTTGGAGGGTTCACCTTGAACATTATTAGTGCCTACGCGCCACGAAGTGGGTTTGGACGAGGAGCTAAAAAGGCGCTTTTGGGAGGACTTGGACGAAGTGGTGGTAAGTATACCGCCTCGAGAAGTTATTCATAGGAGGAGATTTCGATGGGCACATTGGGTGCGTTTTCGAGGGTTATGACGAGGTGCATGGAGGATTTGGCTTCGGGGACAGGAATGGTGGAGGAGTCTCACTCCTGGATTTCGCAAAAGCTTTTGGATTGGTGGTAGCCAACTCGTGTTTTCCGAAGAAGGAGGAGCACTTGGTAACCTTTCGTAGCTCAGTGGCTGCGACGCAAATAGACTTCTTGCTTCTTAGAAAAGATGATAAAGGCCTCTGTAAGGACTGCAAGGTCATACCAAGTGAGAATCTTATTACCCAACATAAGCTATTGGTGATGGATTTGGAGATAAGAAGGAAGAAGAAGAAGAAGGTTGTCGATGGCCGACCGAGGATTAGGTGGGGGAGTTTGACTCCGTCTAGTGCCCTAGAGATGGGGGAGAAGTTGATGGCTATGGGAGCGTGGGATAGTAGGGGGGATGCGAGTAGTATGTGGGGTAGGATGGCCAGCTGCATTCGGGAAGTAGCTAGAGAGGTATTGGGGGTCTCACGAGGTCGCCGTGGTGGGCACCGAGGGGATTGGTGGTGGAATGGAGAAGTCCAAGGGAAGGTAGAAGCAAAGAAGCGTGGCATATATGAAGCTGGTAGATAGCAAGGATGATGAAGAGAAGCGGACGAACAGGGAAAAGTATAAGATGGCGAGAAAGGAGGCGAAGTTGGCAGTTTCGGCAGCTAAAACGGCAGCCTTTGAACGCCTTTATGCAGAACTAGAGGACAGAGGTAGGGATAAGAAGCTATTTAAGCTCGCCAAGGTGAGAGAGAGGAAGGCACGCGACTTGGATCAAGTGAAGTGCATCAAGGACGAGGATGGCCAAGTGTTGGTACAGGAAGCCCGCATTAGACAGAGATGGCAGTCATACTTTCATGAACTCTTGAACGAAGGAGCGGACGAGACATTGTGTTGGGAGACTTGGAGCACTCTGATAGGCGTCGTGACTTTGGTTATTGTAGGAGTATAAAGGTTGAGGAGGTTAAGGGAGCTGTTCGTAGGATGCACAGGGGAAGAGCGATCGGACCTGACGAGATTCCTGGAGAATTTTGGAAGAATGCAGGCACGGTAGGCTTGGAGTGGGCATGTTGGATTGTTTAATGTCATTTTCAAGACAGCGAAGATGCTGGAAGAATGGAGATGGAGTACAATGATTCCCGTGTACAAGAACAAGGGAGACATTCAAAGCTGCAACAACTATAGAGGTATCAAGTTGCTAAGCCACACTATGAAAGTGTGGGAAAGGGTGGTGGAAATGAGGGTGAGGAGAGGTGTGTCTATTTCAGAGAACCAGTTTGGATTCATGCCGGGGCGCTCGACTACAGAAGCCATTCATATTGTAAGGAGATTGGTGGAGCAGTATAGGGAGCGGAAGAGGGACTTGCACATGGTATTCATTGACCTAGAAAAGGCCTACGACAAGGTGCCAAGAGAAGTCCTATGGAGATGCTTGGAGGCTAAAGGTGTACCTGTGGTGTACATTAGAGCGATAAAGGACATGTATGATGGAGCTAAGACTAGGGTAAGAACGGTAGGAGGAGACTCGGAGCACTTCCCTGTTCTGATGGGGTTGCATCAGGGATCAACTCTTAGCCCGTTTCTATTTGCCTTGGTGATGGATGAATTGATGCGACAAATACAAGGTGAGGTGCCTTGGTGTATGTTGTTCGCAGATGACATAGTCCTGATTGACGAGACTCGCAACGGAGTTAACGATAAGCTGGAGGGCTGGAGACAGACGTTGGAGTCTAAAGGATTTAAATTGAGTAGGACCAAGGCAGAATACTTGGAGTGCAGGTTCAGTGGCGTACCGCGTGAGGTTGATGAGGAAGTGAGGCTTGGTACCCAGGCCATTCAAAAGAAAGGAAGTTTCAAGTATCTTGGGTCTATTATATAGGGAGATGGGGATATCGACGATGATGTTTCACATCGTATTGGTGCAGGGTGGATGAAATGGAGACTCGCCTTCGGAGTGCTGTGTGATAAGAAAGTGCCTCCAAAACTTAAAGGCAAGTTCTACAAAGTGGTGGTTAGGCAGACTTTATTGTACGGAGCGAGTGTTGGCCGGTCAAGAAATGTCACATTCGGAAGATGAAAGTCGCGGAAATGCGAATCTTGCGCGTGGATGTGTGGACACATTAGGAGGGATAGAATTAGGAATGAAGATATCCGAGACAAGGTGGGAGTGGCATCGATGGAGGACAAGATGCGGGAAGCGAGGCTGAGATGGTTTGGGCATGTGAAGAGGAGAGACACGGATGCTCCCGGTGAGGTGTGAGAGGTTGGCTATGGATGGTTTCGGGAGAGGTAAAGGGAGGTCGAAGAAGTATTGGGGAGAGGTGATTAGACGGATATGACACGGTTTATTCTAACCGAGGACATGACCTTAGATAGGAGGTTGTGGAGGACTCGATTAGGATAGAAGGCTAGGTGGCTTACCCTTTCACCATAGTAGTTGCGGTTTTGCTCATTTGTTTATTGCCTTTTGGTTTATGCATTTGATTGTTGCTTATATTTGTTGGGCCGTTGTTCTTTGATTATTTTATTTATCTATAGTAGTTAATGCTCCTTTCTTTCCGAACTGTTCTACCATGACTTTCTCGCTTTTGGTATTCGTGTTATCATATTGTTTTCGATATGCTTGGCCCTATCTGACCTTTTGTCTTGTTTTCCTCTTGTCTTCCTCTCTTCTCCTCTCTTGAGCCGAGGGTTTTTCGGAAACAGCCGCCCTACCTTTCAAGGTGGGGGTTAGGTCTGCGTACACTCTACCCTTCCAGACCCCAAAAAATCTGCATGCTTTATATAATAGCAACACTAGTTACCTCAAACAAATATTTACAAATTCTCAATAATAATCCTAAGAGAATATATGATACTGTATATTTTTGTAAAGCTTCACAAGAAGTAGACGGTCGGTTTCCACCTCCAATTTTTTGTATCTTATTTTCCTGAGTTGGTGAAGCTTGTGAAAACAACAGTAGCCTTTAAATGTTGATGGTGATAAACGTCGGATCTTACATAATTAAAGATGGTGACACATAAAATGGATCGAAATTGTGAGGTTTATGAGAGTCTACAATGCTTTATTAGTACCAAACCTAATAATTTAATTCTATATGTGTCATCGGGTAATACATGTTCCTTTCTAACACGCATTTTGTGATAAAATATCAACATCATTTGATATGGGTGAGATACATGCATGCAGCCACCTGATGAACCCTTTAAAACTCTAAAGGACCAAATCCATAACCTAAATCTCTGGATAAACTTCAATTCCCAGTGTCTTTTTTGTGTTCTCATGTCAAGTGTCAACAACTCCTAGTGAATTTACTGTTAATTTTATGAATCACCTCTAACAAACTGCTAAGTACTTCGATTATTATTCCTGACCCACTTGGATAACATTCACTTGCCTCAAATTTGGAGATGGAATGAACTAGGTGGGTGTTTTAATTTTATTCTATTTTACAATGATCAAAGCATTAATCAGTTAGACAGATGATATAGGATTATCCGATTAAATTATTTTGTATAAAATCAGTACTAATAGTTGTTGAGAGACTTCTTAAAAGAATTGTATGCATTATTTCTTGAAGAAAGGATAAAAACTGAAATTTGATGCCATTAAATTTGTTGGAGGAAGGTTCGCAAAAAAAAAGAAAATCATTTTTATTGAGAAAGCAACAATAAAGTTAGCTCCTGTTCACCACCATACTTATAGCCAGTTTGGCCAAATGTGCTTATTTTAAAAAAGTGAGGTATTTTATCAAGTTTTTAGTAGAAAATAAATGGTTATGGCGAGTAGCAGAAACTGTTTTTTCAAAAGCTAAAAAAAATAGTTTTTCCTCAACAACAGTGTTTTTGGAAACCACTTTTGTGAAAATACACTTAGAAACACTTTTTAAAAGCTTGGTCAAACACTAATTGTTGGTCAGAAGCGTTCTTTAAATTAATTGGCCAAACACAAACTCTTTCTCACCAAAAGTACTTTTTCAAATAAGCTAATTTTAGAAACTTGATCAAACAGACGGTTATTTAGGGTCAAATTACATTAAAAATTAACAGATCTACTCCCAATATATATCCACTTTGATCCAATGGAATTTTTCTATATTACTAGCTTTGATGAGATCCAAATACTGGAAATTGTTTGATTAGGCAAAGAAGAAAAAGACGACGACCTCATTCTATTGGTGAAATGTTTGAAAGTCATTTTTTTCTGCTGCCGTTAATCAGAAAATTTTGTGTTGCCGTTTATCAGAAAAAGACAACTTGGAGGCAGCTTTTAGATTGAATGTAGACAGAGACACAGAGTTGTGCATTCCAAGAATGTGATACGATAGATATTCGAATGATTTCTGTGTGCATTCGAGTTAGTGCCATACCGCTAATATTTCCAGGAAATACAAAGTCTTAAAACAGTAAAATTAAGTACAATAGTTCAACAACTAATTAAATAAATTGTTTTGGAAGTCCTTATATATACAACTAATGTAGGATACATGTGAGGGTATGCTGAGGTGCGAATGAGATCTCTTCATCATTAATCAAGATTTTAGGATTGAATTTTAGGAATGAAGAAATTTTGATAGGAAGGCCTGTTTGCCCTGTAATGTGTTCGAATACACAAGATGATTATAAATTAAAAGAAAAAACTAAGGACCTAGGTCGAGAACCTAGGTCGATGATCCTATATCTTTGGTATCGGCCATGTGAGGGGATTAGATTCTTTTAAGACATAACTAATTATGTGAAGTCGGAATTAAAGTTTTGGGTTAAACGTTACTGTTTTAACATTATTATTTAACCACTACAGATTCTGCTTTAATACTTCTGGTTAAGAATACATCGAATAACAGCTAGCCATAAAACTAAAAAATCGCAATGGGCTACAAAATTGACCCCTCAAATCCTTTAGTAAATAGAATTTTCAAATGATAGACCATTGAGAAGACCAGTTTGAAAACATTGAAGCACTAAGTAATATTCTTGATATGTCATTGGCACGAGTCCTTAATTTGAGTTGAAGTGTACCACCATGATTAAGATCCTTGAGATATGAGAACTAACGCAGCCACCATGTATCACGATGATCCCTTGATAAACTTAAATCATCGAACTTGAAATCCAACACATGTTTTCCAAGCTCGGTCACGGATTTCTTCAACGAACACCGGCAGAGTGGACATGTTACGTGCCCAAATCCGACCCATCGGTCCAAGCAAACTCTGTGAAATATGTCATGGCATGCTAACTCTTTTACCTCTTCGCCTTCTTCGACCTTACTCAAACACACCGCACATTCTATTTGATTTGCAACTTCTCTACTTGATCCGTAGCGCCTTATTTTATCAAGGTTGTCTATTTGCAAGTTGTTATAGTCCAAGTTTTGATCAGAAGGGAAATCGGATAATTCAATCAAGAAGTTCAAACATCTTTTGAATTTTAGAGCAAATATATCTGCATATTCCATGATAGATTTCGCAAGATTGTAAACTTGGAAAATACTTGTAGAGTGAGCTACAAGAGAAAATGTTGCGTAAATCTTTTTTGGTTTGTGCAAGTAATTGATGAGGGAAATGAAGAAGCAAGGTGAACTATATATATAGACTTAGGCTAATGCAGGTATCAACGTGGATGCAATAGTACTCACTGATTTTTGGGACCAACTATCAATAGAGAGTAATAGGATACTACTTATTTTAGGACAACTTGATCTAGACTAGGGGGTGAATCCTGTCTTGATTAATTTTCACTCTCATAAAAATTTGCCTAACTGTGTAATAAATAGTTGAAAGTAAATATAAGGAACAGGTTCATTGTACTGATTCAATTAATTCTGGCGTTGAACAATTGCAGAAATAAATAAAACAACACTTTTATGTGGAAAATCTCCTAAATGGAGTAAAAAACACCATCACCTATGTAGAATTTATCTCAAAACTTCACTAAAACAAATGAGCAATTGTGTTACAACTCTATAACGTAAAAGACCAACTCTAGCCACTTAACAACCTACAATCACTCTGATCATAGCGACACCTTCAAGCTAACTCCAGCTTAGAAATGCAACATTTTTCCAAGTGAAATTAATCGACTACTCAAATAAATTTAAGAAAACGGTTCAAAATAACTTTTTGTTATTTGGATAAAAAACATAGACCTACAAAGATCTTTTGTATTTTATTGTCAGGTCTTTTCTTTCGGACGATTTGACATAAAACTAAAAAATTGTAATGGGCTACAATATTGACCCCTCAAATCGTCGTTTGGTAGGAGGGATAAGATGGGCTGAATTGTAAATCCAATGGGATTGGAATTAATACCGTGTTTGGTTGGTGGGATAACTTTTTTGATATCCTATCCAATCCCATGTAGACGGGGGATAAAAGGTGGGATAAGGTGGGATTAGTAATCCCACATAAAGAGTGGGATTAGTAATCCCATCTTATCTCACCTAATCCATCTACATGGGATAACTTATCCTCCTACCAAACGACCCCTTAGTACATAGAATTTTTAAACGATAGACCATTGATTAAGACTTGAGATATGAGAATTAACGCAGCCACCACGTATCACGATCATCCTTTGAGCTTAAATCGTCGAACTTGAAAACCAACATATGTTTTCCGAGCTTGGTCACCGACGACTTCATCGAACCACGGCAGAGTGGACATGTTACGTGCCCAAATCCGATCCATCGGTCCAAGCAAACACTGTGAAAAATGTGATGGCATGTTAATTCTTTTACCTTTTCGCGTTCTTCGACTTTACTTAAACACACTACACATTCTACCTCTTGGTATGTAACTCCTCGATTTGATTCATATCCCAAGCTCTCAGAAGGGAAATTGGACAATTCAATCAAGAAGTTCCAACATCTTTTGAAATTTAGAGCAAATAGATCTGCATATTCCATGATAGATTTGGCAAGATTGTCAACTTGGAAGTTAATTGTAAGGTGAGCTACAAAAGAAAATGTTGTCTAAATCTTTTTGGTTTGTGCAAGTATTAATGAGGGAAATGAAGAAGCAACGTGAAATATATATATATATATATATATATATATATATATATATATATATATATACACATACATAAACAGTTGTTGTTAATGAATACACTTCCTGGAGTACTGTCGTAATGAGTGGGTCATGGCAAATCTTTTTATGGATTTTGTTTTTTGGGTTACAATTAGATTGTTATGGCAATCTTTTCCTTAGAAAGGTATATCTAGTATCAAAAGATCTAGCAAGAAGGAATGGCAAGATTTTTACTATGCCAAGAGATTTTGTCAAATAAGTATTTGTTTGGAGAAACTTGTAAATCGGGCAAAGGAATAACCAATTAATTAATACTCACTATAATATTGGATAGATTTGGTTTTTCTATGACAATTATTTTTCTCGACAGGTGCATGACGTTATCATTGATAGAAACAGAAGTGCTAAACAGTAAACACCCATTATTTGTTACGCCATGACTTGTAACAAATAAGAAATTTAGAAAAGTCAGACCCTAAATCTCCCATGAAGCCACCCATGAGACCACCTGCATCCATTGGTTGGCCAAGATCATTGCACGGGATGATAATTCTTTTACCCGTAGGAAGTGACCAAATATCTCGCACCTTCAGTCTTCCTTCTATAATGGTACCACCCTCATCTAGAACAAAAATTGTCATATTTTAAATGATATCATTGTCAAGAAAATCAAAAGTCCAAGAGTAATAATAATGCTTACCAATAAGACTGGCAATCCAATAGCTCTTCTTCTTACTAGTGTTGGGAAGAAACAAGCAATAACCAAATTGCACGATGAGGTAATAGCGAAAGAAATACCCAAGTCGAAACTTCCCACACTATTTGAATCAAGAGAAGACAATAAACACTAGCACAAATGGAAATCCAGGCAGCAGCTATACCAACAATAAAATAGCAAAGCAAGCAAAAATAAATCAATTGCAAGAGACACCAAATTTACGTGGTAAAACCCCTTCAAGGTAAAGAGGAAACATCCACGGGACCTCCGGCCCACAAAAGCTCCACTATAAACAACAAGAGTTATAACAATGTTCTCCAAATGGCTACAACAACAAAGCCAAGCACGGAGCAACAATACATAAAAGATAGCACCAAATCTAGCAAAGAAAGGAGAGAAATCACCCCAAAAATGAGCTACTGTTCGTACTCGAAAACTGGAGCTACAGACCACAAAATCCGATCTCTACCGTTGAAATCGAAGAACCAGATGTTGAGAACCCCCAGTTCAAATTTCAGCACGATCCAACGGTTAACGAATCAGGAAACACAATTTAAAGCGGACTGCTGTAGCAGAAAATTTCTGGACGAAAATCTGCTTTCTCTCTCACGTTTTTCTCTCTATATGGCTGCTATGAATTCACTCTTGTGTTCTCCAAATAAGACCTAAATTGATCCTATATATAGAGAAAATTTTGGGCAAAATTGGCCTGGTCCAAATTGAATTGGGTTTTATTAATCCAATTTCACATAGGAAGGGAAAACCCAAAAACCTAATTGGATTGGGTTTTATTAATCCAATTCCACATAGGAAGGGAAAACCCAAAAACCTAACAATTCTTCCCCTCCCGACTATGTGGAGGAAACCGCCATCCCGGCGATCAAGCAACACTCTAAATCTAGACTCGCAGCCAAGCCTAGGATGACCTGAATGAATGACATCTTCACAACTGGAGAAATGATTTCATCAAAATCAACTCCCTTTTTTCGATTGAAGCCCTTGACAACTAATCTAGCCTTGTACCGTGGAACTGGGTTACCATCTTTATGTTTCACCCTAAAAGACCACCTGTTTTTCAAAGCTTTTCTGTCTCTAGGAAGCTTAACCAGATTAAATGTATGATTATCATGCAAGGATTTAATCTCATCTTGCATATCATCAAACCACCTTTCTTTTTCTTCACTATCCATGGCCTCATTAAAACTTTCAGGTTCTCCCCCATCAGTCAAGAGTACAAACTCATTGGGAGAATAACGATATGAAGGTATTTTCTCTCTAATAGATCTTACGAGAGAACTCTACTTGGAACATCGATAGCAGGCGGTTCTTTGGCCAACGATATCATCTTCCACGGAGCATCAACAACATCATGCTGGTCATTACAAGAACATGATCACTATCTTCATTATTAACTTGATCTTCATTATTTTGAAGATTTTCTTCGAGTGCAATAGTCACGGAACTAGGACCAACATCAACTAAGCTCTCATTGCTCGAGAATCAACCTTCTCGGCTTTGTCAAAATCTTCAATTGTACGGTCTTCAAAGAACACAACATCACGGCTTCTAACAAGTTTCTTCTCAACTGGATCATAGAAACGATAGACAAATTTGTCTTGACCATAACAAATGAAGATACATTGCCTAGTTTTAACTTCCCGCTTTGACCTCTCATCCTTAGGAACATGCACAAAGGCCTTACACCCGAAGACTCTCAGATGAGCATAAGAGACATCCTTACCAAACCAAACTCTGTTAGGGACATCACCATCCAAAGTAACAATAGGAGATAAATTAATAACATAAGCAGCAGTATTAAGTGCTTCTGCCCAAAATGAATCTGACAACTTAGCATCTGAAAGCAAACATCTAACCCTCTCAACTAGAGTTCTGTTCATCCTCTCGCTAAACCATTTAAGCGAGGAGTCTTTGGAGGAGTTTTTACGATGCCGAATACCCTACTGTCTACAATAATTATCAAAGGGACCGATGTATTCACCACCATTGTCTGAGCGGATGCATTTTAGTTTCTTCCCTGTCTGTCTCTCAACCAAGGCCTGAAAAGTCTTGAACACATCAAGTACTTGATCCTTGGATTTCAAAGGAAATACCCAGAGTTTGCGAGAATGATCATCAATAAAAGTCACAAAATAAAGTGCACCACCACGAGAGCTTACTTTAAAAGGACCACACAAATCAGAATGTACAAACTCCAGCAAATCCAGCTTTCTTGAAGGCGAATGACTGTGAAAAGAAACTCTTTTCTGTTTCCCGACTAAGCAATGAACACATCTCTTTAACTTTGCTTGTTTCACTCCCGTAAAAGCAAATTCTTCTTAGCCAAGTTATCAATTCCTTCTCGCTCATATGACTCAGCCTTCTATGCCATAATTCTGATGAAGTATCATTCTCCACCAAATTTACTGAGTCACCACAAATGGAGCCCTGAAATAAGTACAAGTCAGACATCTTGTAACCTCGAGCCACAACCATTGAACCTTTAAGAAGCTTCCACTGGCCACCACCAATGGTTTGATCATAACCATCATCATCAAGCTTTCCTACAGAAATTAAATTCAGACGAACATCTGGAGCATGCTTGACATTGTTAAGAACCAACCTCGAACCGTTCTTACTTTTCAAGCAAACTGTGCCAATGCCAAGTACCTTAACCTCACTATTATTGCCCATTTGTAAATTTTCAAAATTACCCGGAGTATAAGAAGAAAATAATTCCTTCTTTGGCGTGACATGAGAAGTGGCACTGAATCCACAAACCGAGTAGACTCATCACAAACAAGATTGATATCATTTTTACCACAAGCAACAAGAAGATCATTTTCAAACAACGCAACACGATTTTCATTATCGCTTTCTTTCTTTTGCCTTTTCTGGTCTCTCTTAAACTTGTAGCAATGTTTCTTGATGTGCCCTTTCAAGTGACAATAGTCACATGTAAGATTCTTGTACCTGGAGGTTCTTGACTTGCTTCTACTTTTACCTCTATCATTTTGACCTCTGAAACTACTTCTCCCCCTGTCTTCAGTAACCAAAACATCGGAGTGTGAAGTTGAAGAAGACGAAGCTTGAGATCTTCTTCTCATCTCTTCATTCAAAACACCACTCTTAGCATATTCCATAGTTACACCATCACTGGAGCGAAATTAGTCAAAGAAACTCGAAGAGTTTCCCGAAATCTGACGAGAGTATTAAGAAGCCAAAGTCCTCGTATTTCTTCATCAAACTTGACACCCATTCCGGATAGGTGATCAAGGACACCACGAAAATCATTGATATGATCGAGAAATAGGGTCGCCCTCTTTGTATCTAATATTCATCAATTGTTTTAGTAGGAACAACTTATTATTGCCGATTTTGAAGCATAAAGTGTCTCGAGCTTTTCCCACAAGCTTTTAGCACTTGTCTCATTCACAATATGATTTCGAACATTATCTTCAACTCATTGCCTAATATAGCCACAAACACAAGTGCTCAAATTCCCAATCCTCATCTTCAATAGACTTGGATTTCTTAGAAGCGAACACAGGTAAATGCAACTTCTTGACAAATAGAAGATCTTTCATCTTGCTTTTCCAAATATGGTAATTACTGCCATTTAAACAAACCATCTTGCTCATATTTGCCTCCATCATTCAAATAGACAATTAACACAACCAAATACAACCACAAGCTCTGATACCACTTTGTTGGGAAGAAACAAGCAATAACCAAATTGCACGACGAGGTAACAGCGGAAGAAATACCCAAGTCGAAACTTCCCACACAATTTGAATCAAGAGAAGAAAATAAACACTAGCACAAATGGAAATCCAGGCAGCAGCTATACCAACAATAAAATAGCAAAGCAAGCAAAAATAAATCAATTGCAAGAGACACCAAATTTATGTGGTAAAACCCCTTCAAGGTGAAGAGGAAACATCCACGGGACCTCCGGCCCACAAAAGCTCCACTATAAACAACAAGAGTTATAACAATGTTCTCCAAATGGATACAACAACAAAGCCAAGCACGGAGCAACAATACATAAAAGATAGCACCAAAACTAGCGAAGAAAGGAGAGAAATCACCCCAAAAAATGAGCTACTGTTCGTACTCGAAAACTGGAGCTACAGACCACAAAATCCGATCTCCACCGTTGAAATCGAAGAAACAGATGTTGAGAACCCCCAGTTCAAATTTCAGCACGATCCAACCGTTAACGAATCAGGAAACGCAATTTAAAGTGGACTTCTGTAGCAGAAAATTTCTGGACGAAAATACTTTCTCTCTCTCACGTTTTCTCTCTCTATATGGCTGCTATGAATTCACTCTTGTGTTCTCCAAATAAGACCTAAATTGATCTTATATATAGAGGAAATTTTGGGCAAAATTGGCCTGGTCCAAATTGGATTGGGTTTTATTAATCCAATTCCACATAGGAAGGGAAAACCCAAAAACCTAATAATTCTCCCCCTCCCGACTATGTGGAGGAAACTGCCATCCCGGCAATCAAGAAACACTCTAAATCTAGACTCGCAGACAAGCCTAGGACAACCTGAATGAATGACATCTTCACAACTGGAGAAGAGATTTCATCAAAATCAACTCCCTTTTTCCGATCGAAGCCCTTGACAACCAATCTAGCCTTGTACCGTGGAACTGGGTTACCATCTTTATGTTTCACCCTAAAAGTTTGTGATGCAGAAGCAGCTTCAGGTGGTGCAATCTTAAAGCATTTATGCCTAACCTCATAAGAATCTGCAGAAGTGATCTCTGTATCAAGTGGTGTAGCCTTGAACCTTCTTGGCCTAGCCATTCCTGCAAATATGGGCAGAAAGTTAGTAACACATAATGAAGTTGTAGCAGCTGGCAAAATTCAGCTGTAGCAGCCAAGCAGAACATAGCAGTTGTGAAAAATTCAATTGTAGCAGCCATGGAAAACATAAAAGTTATGCAAAATGTCAGCAGCAACCAATTAAAAAGCAGAGACTTTAATAGAGAACATTGAAGTTAAAACTAACATAAAGTGTCCAAATAGAAGCCTATTATACAGGTAAAATTACAATTCTACTAATACCCCAGCAAAATCCTAATTCAATAATTCACAAAAAGGTGGAGGAACTAAAATGAGTATTGCAATTGTAGCAGCCAAGCAGAACATATCAGTTGTGCAAAATTCAATAGTAAATACTACTTGACAATAAAGCTTGAAAGAACCAAAAAGGTTCATGTCACAAATCCAAAAACTCTAGCAGTATCTAAACAAAAGAGAAGTAGTGATACTCTAATTAAATGTGCAGCAAACAGTTTGCATGAACCACTGTTCATTTGAAACTTTTAAAATCGTGTAGTCATATCTCTAAATAACATGTATCTTCATCTTTTGTTATCGTCCCTTGTCATTCATAAATCTTGATCGCCATCGAGAAACCGACTATCCATGTATTGTTGTGAAGAAGAAGCGATATCACAAATGGACTCCTCTTATGTTTCTTCTCCCGTGTCATACAAGTCTATTGGTTTTAGATGAACAACAACACTCCATTCTTTTTCCTTTTCATCATCGACATAAAATACAAGTTGGGCCTGTGATGACAATATATACGGATAATAAATTTACCTTTCTATACGATACATCCATTGGTAATATATCGGGCCACCACGACTCACTTCATCAATGTAACGACCGTTCGATCGTCATTGCACTTTTGACCTATTTACCCCCGTTGACCCTTTCCCGATCCATGTTAGTATGATTTGGACCCGCGGGGATGGGAAACATGGTTCCGAGGTAATCGGACAAGTTTTATGGTACCTTATGAGAATTAAAACATTAAAGTGAAAAACCTTTGACTGATAGTTGACTTTTGGGTAAACGGATCTTTTTTGGAAATTCGCCATTTCTGTGAGGTACGGGAAGTTAATTATGGCTTGGTGGGGGTACTCAGTTCAGTTCCCGAGGACTCGTGAGCATTTTGGGCTATTGGTTGGAAGTGGGTTTTTGGCTGTTGGTGGTTGACCCAGTCAAATAGACTTCCGATGGGAATTACGAGACTACAAGCGAGTTCGCAACGTCTTTTTATGTATGTGTGCATATCTATTTTGTATCTGAGAGGTCTCGGGTATATATCGGGATTTGGGGTGAACTTGGTGAAAAACCAGAATTTCACGAATTTCTGGTGTCTCGCCCCAGCGAGACTGAGTGCACCCCAGCGGACCCGGCTCAGCGAGGCTTGTTCCGCAAGCGCGGAAGTCCTGTGTTTTACTAAAATTAGCCCCAGTAGATGGTCTTCCGTAGTGCCGAATCAGTGGAAGCGGAAGATGCTGAATCAGAATCATTAAATGCCTAATTCGAACCATTCATTTCTCATTCACAAAATTAATTCTCCAATTGACTCAAGGGCAATTTGAAGTGTTTTCTGAGTGGATTCATCTTGGGGTAAGTCTCTTCCACCTTGTTCTTAATCATTTACCTTCCTAAGCTTGAAATAGATGGTGAAATCTAGAAAGCTAGTTAGAGAAGATGAGTCTTAACCTCAAATTTTTTAATTGAAAACTAGGCTATGAATGTGATATTAATTGATGGATTTGGCTAATCTAAGCATGGAATTTCATTAATTAGTAGTAATGAGCTTGAATTTCCAATTTGAGTTGGGAAATTGATTATGAAAAATTAGGGTTTATGCCTATATTTGGGGGGGGGGGGGGTTCTCTTGAATGATGAAATTGATCAATAATTGAGCTTAATTATCAATTGGAGAGTCGAATTGAACTTCTATAATGTTAGGTAACCAATTCCACTTTTGAAACCCATTTTACCCTTGTGGGCCCGATTTCCCTCTCTTCCTTAGTTGATTTTTTATTCAATCGGATGTATAGAATTATGGGTATCGTTATTCCCCATTTCTAACTTAGATTCTGATAATGACTAGAATTTGAGTATTCGGGGGGGTTTTTCGGAAGGGCAAGGCTTAGATTTGACGGTTCGTGGCACCAGCTCGGCGTCGAGGTAGGTTACGGCTTACCTTTCGATTAGACTTCTGTTAGCGAAACATATGTACGAGTTAGGTATTGACGGAAAAATCATGTTAAGCCTTCGGGTATGAAGTTGGGATGGATATTCTTAGGTTGGTATTGTTGATGACTTTGTGGGCTTGTCGCCTCATTTATTGGGATTTGGCTTGTTGCCAGGATTGTTGCTTATTTGTTTTCTTGTTGTTGTGATATGCTCGTCTCTCACTTATCTTGGCATTTATCATGGACAGAGGATAGAACTTGATTCGAAATTGATATTGTGATATGTGCCCATGTAGAGGCACGATTGAGATTTGTTATGATTACACTTGAGATTGATATCTTGCATAGCATTCATACTCATTCTACATGATGCATTGATATGATATGTGTTTGGTACTGGTGATGATAAGTGAGAAGGGAACATCTGAGATTATGGATAATTTAATATGGAAGCCACCTCTGGGCTGTGTGCGGAGTGGCTTGCGATATGGAAGTCGCCTCTGGGCTGTGTGCGGAGTGATTGGTACATGAACTCTGCGGGTCCCCCATAGGTCATGACTATCGAGAGGTGGATGATATCAATCCGTAGCATATGTGTACGGAGATAGATAGTTGGCCAATGCATCTCATTGCATTGCATATGCGCTAATTCATCTCATTCATATATATCATTTGATTCAACCTTGGTATTTATATCACGTGTGTTGTTCTGATCTTGGATTGTGTTGTGATTGTACTTGACTGCTCGGATGTCTATCTTTCAGTTCCTTTCTTTCATATATGTTATCTAACTGTTGTTGGCCGATGATACTAATAACGTCCAAATCCACTCCTCAAAGAGAAAGTGTATACTGTCGTATGCAATATAATTTACCCAAC
The DNA here is from genome assembly GCF_029784015.1 of Lycium ferocissimum. Lineage (NCBI taxonomy): Eukaryota > Viridiplantae > Streptophyta > Magnoliopsida > Solanales > Solanaceae > Lycium > Lycium ferocissimum. The sequence continues at coordinate 57,267,524 of NC_081347.1, forward strand.
TATGAGTCGGGATCGAATCCCACGGCGAACAATATAAAGGCGATTAAGAAAGTAAAGAATTAATCGCCAACTAAGCTAAGTCAAACACTTTTCAATATTTGATTTTTGATTTAAAATAACAAAGATAAACTAACCAAGAAAGCAAATAAAATGATCAGTGGCCACAAGGATAGATACACGGGAAATTACTCTCAAGTAACATTCCAATGTATTTTATGATTTTACAACTAAGAGCGAGTTTATGCTAATAGAAAATGGTTTCTAAAATCTCACTGAAGTTCTTCTAATCAAATCAATAACTTCACTCTAAACTTTTCGAAGCTTTAGAGTGTGATATTAAGCACTACCAATTAATCTCAAGTTAACTTTACTATTCCTAGCTCAAGTTATTAGATGAGGTTTAATGCCTCAAATTCTTGTTAATTAATCTTTCCAACCTCAATTTTCCTCTTCCGAGCTCAAATGGAAGTAAATGGGTGAGTCCTAGGGTTAGCTAAACCCTTGAGAAACTTTAAAGAACAAGATTAATTAAAGAAACAAAGACCCACTTCATTAGAAATAAAAATCATTTAATACATAAGCATAACAAGAGTTCAATCCAAAACTTCGGCGATGAGTATTTTTGTAAACAAGATTCAAGTAATGGAATGAAATACTACACACTTAGATATTCAATACATAACAAGGAATGAAAGAAATGAGTAAAATAGTAAGAAATTTCTCATTTAAGTCTTCAAATCTTCAATCCCCCAGTGTGGGTGCAAAAATGAGAATGGCCAAGCTTAAGAATGGCCAAAGATGAGAATAATTGCTCCCAAGTCATGCTCTTATAGCTCCCCAATTTTCCCACATCAAAATATGACCAAAACAGCCCCAAATATTCAGATTTGCAGATCTGTCCCCTTTTTGCACTTTTAGCAACTTTTTTCGTTTTCTTCAATTTGGTCTCTTTTGACTTGCTTTTCACTTGGTTTCTTCCCGATCACTTCTAAATCACACAAAACCTGTAAAATGAAAGTAAACGACATTAAATGCACTATTTTCTCAATCGAACATAGCAAAAATCTAAGAGTAAAGAAGAGAAAAGTTGGTAAAAGACCAACTTATCAGATACCTACCAGTACATGGTGTTTGTACTGATACTACCTTGCTATACTCTTTTTCTAAGTGCCGAGTTCATAGCAGGTTCCTCCTCCGCACCTCGTGAGTGATCTGAGGCTTGGCTTAGAGTGTCCAGGGAGAGCTTCTGATGGATCCCGGCTTGCCGGAGACTGCTTACATCCTCTTGTCTTTATTTCTTATTACGAGGAAGATTTATTATTCGAGACTTGTATAACTAGTCTTATGTATTTAGTTGCTCTTTGTACTATTCAGACCAGATCTGAGGGATTTATGTTGTAGTGTTCTGCATATTTAGCAATTTATGATTTGAGACTATTTTATCTTCTTATTTACTTACTTATGTTTGTGTTGGACGTTGAATAAGGGAAGGGTTCGCCCACCAGGGGGATTAGTATGGGTGCCCGCTTGACCCACGAGTTGGGTCGTGACAATCAACTAAATAAACAACTAAGTGAACCATAACAGTAAAGACGGAGGGAATATCATTTCTAAATGACTCAAAGCGAGAATGATTTGATTTTGGAGGTTATCAAGGTCAGTGGATTCAACACTTTAGCACAGAAGTGCCGAAAAAATGATGAAAGATCAGCTAAAACTGCAGACACTAAATGTTATATCCCGTATTTTGTACATCGGGACAATCCGGGTTAACTACGATAAGTTAGGGACAAGACTATTCCGGGATACGAAGTCGAGACTTTTAACCACGATCTTATTTTAAAGCATAAGTTGCTTATGATTTTGTTGGCATGGAATTTTAAGAAAAATTTGGGACTAAAAGTGAATTGTGAAAAATTGAGAATTCATGAATTAAAAGGCCATGTTGGCCGTGTGGATGGTGTGGCTCCCACACATGGGTTGGCCAAATTTAATTGATCCAACCCATGTGTGGACCATGGGACACTTGTATAATTCATATATGTAAGCAAAAGATGACTAAGTCATCATATTCATCTTCTCCATCACTTAGAAAAATCAAGAAGCTTGGAGAAAAACAACAAGGCCATTCGGCCATAGTGCAAAAAATTGAAGACCAAAAATCCTTCTTCAAAAAAATAATTTCTTCTAGCAATTCCAACCATTGAAGGGTCCTCTTTAACGTGGGATAGTTATTGGAGTCGTTAAACCGTTCGTTTAAAATCGTTTGCAAACCCTAGCTAAGTTATGAGGTTGAAGGGAAAAGGTAAGGTTTAATCTTGTTTTTATATGTTATGGATGGTTTGTGTATATTGTAGCATGTCAAAATGAATGAAATTCATGAAATATTGCATGTTGAAGTTGGGCCGTGTGAATGGGTTATAGCCGTGTAAGTGTGTGTTGTGTGTAGGAGTGAAGATTAATTCCATTTAGCATGTTTGGTTATTGTAGTATGTTGAAATGAATGAAAATCATGAAGTTGGTAGGTTGGGGTGGTGGCCGAATATGGCCACCCTTGTGTGGTTAAGAATGAAGTAAATCTATTTAGTACTTTGGTGGTCGTCGTTATGGATTTTATGATCAAAATGAGAGCTTAATGATTCAAGTTGATGTTGTAATTGTTGCGGGCCGATTTGGAAGTTAATGTGCTTTTATTGTAATTTTTGTATTTAAGAGAAATGACATTGCTAAAGTGTGGATTGTTGGTGTAATTCATGAATTTGGGAGAAAGGAATGTAGTTGTGTTGTTCTCGGGTTTGGAGCAGTTTTCGGGTGGAATGGTGTTTTGTTTGGGTTGTTTGAAATATTGTGTGAATTGCTTAAAATGTCCTTGAATATTGTTGGTATGGGTTCGGACTAGTATTTGAATGTATAAGCGTTGATGTTGGTTTGAATGTAAGGCACATCGAATTGAATATAATGGAATGTGGTTGAATTATGTGAAAAAAAGTATTTAATGTTAGAATGCGTTTTGAATTGATTATTGATGTTGCTAGTTTGGTTGTTGGTGTTGTTGTTGATGAATTTGGCCGAGTTGAATTCTCGGGGTTGTTGTATTTACGGGGGAAATACTTCCCAATTCCGTGGGTTAAGTGTTAGTTTGGAAATGAACTCCTAAATGCCTATAGATAACGTTGGTATTTAACGATGTTGTGTAGATATTGGAGAGCCCGAGACTTAGGATTGGATTAGCTTTGAGAGCGGACTAAGTATGTAAAGCCTAACCTTTCCTTCTTTTGGCATGTCTTAGTTGTAAATAGGCTATGACACGAGCCTCGAGGAAACTCCACTCTTACGATCCGGGCATGTCTACCATTCTTATTCGCCTCTTAACGTTGGCATACTTAATGTAGTCATATCATGGTCTTTATGTTTTGGTAAGATTGGATTTCAAATATTGCATAAGGATTTTGTCTTTAAAAGAGTTCTACGTTTAAAAAATGGCCGTAACTTTCGTAGACAGAATCGGATCGCCTCGTTATGCTCGTAGGAGATTCTGTAGCGTATAATGACTATGTCCTTCATAGGCGGGCTCGGATCGGGTTGATGCTCGTCCGTGGGTCCCGCGACTCTCCTTTGTATAGTTTCAGTAACTTTGTGACAGAATTGGGTATAACTATCCCCGACCCCCGAGGGTTGATTACGTACTTATGTATTGAGTAATAATGATTTTTATGCATATGGTTACTCACGACTGCTGTGCATTACATCGTACCATCGCAGTCCGGGCCGGTTATATGATCGTACGCACTATGTTATATTCGAGAGTATGATGTCCGGTTCGCGTGAGTCCTCGCTAAAGGGCGAGTACCGTGTATATTTGGTGTTATGATGTGTCCGGTTCACCGAGCCCCTCGCTAGGGCGTAGGTACCGTGTATATTTGATGTTGTGATATGTCGGGTTTCGGAGGATATGAGAAATCTTTCAGGTATGATGTGTTATGGCGCCAATGACGGGCGGGCAACCATAGTTCCTGATCCCCATGCATGATTTGTATTTTGAAACTAAATATTTTGACATTCTGCATATTGTACTTATTTTCTGTACCTCTTATTTCGATTATGATTCTGTCTACTATATTTGCTGCTTTGCATACTCGATGTACATATTCACGTCTTGACCCCACTGTTCGGGGCTGCGTTTCATGCCCGCGGTCTCGGACGCTCGTTTGGTGATCCGCCGGCCTAGGACACCTATCTGCTGTTTGGAGTGCTCCTTTGAATTACGGAGCCTATATTTTGGTATACACTCTTCCGTTATATATATATATATATATATATATATATATATATATATATATATATATATATATATATATATATATAGTCATTCGAGGTACGGCGGGGCCTGTCCCGTCATATGATTGTAGATTGTTTAGAGGGTACGTAGACATATATGTGGGTTGTGCCTATTCCTGTACAGGTGTGTTTGTATATGCTATGTTTGGGCGGTCCCATTTGCCATGGCAGCCTTGTCGGCTTGCATCTGTATATGTTTTGGGACGCCGTGCTTTGATAATGCGCGCGCCTGCGATATACATACATATTTGTGTTGCGACAGTTTGAGACAGCGTCTGATATTTGTACGTGTATTAGCTATCTGTATGTGCACTACTAAAAACAACCTATTTACCTACGCGGGTTACCGAGGGACAAATTTGATGTCACTATTCCGAGGTACTTTGCCACGGCGTCCTTCGGTAAAGTCAAATATTTTAATTTTTAATTATTTTTAAAGATACCGAGGGACATCCCTCGGTAAATTGTGACTTTTTTAAAGTCAACATTTAATTGACTATACCGAGGGACTCTGTCGGTACATAATAAAAAACAAATTAAAATTTCCGAGAGAGACCTCGGTAATATAAATATAAATATTTTGAATTTCTTTTTTCTGCGGGGGACACCATCGATTATGTTAATAAAAAATAAATGAAAATTAAATAAAATGTACCGAGGGAGTCTCTCGATAGAGTAGATATAAATTTTTTTGAGTTTTTTTTTTTTGAAATTACCCGGGGGTGTCTCT